>NC_138223.1:40361307-40373807 GCF_964197995.2 Scardinius erythrophthalmus
AAATTTCAGGAATTTTAAAATCCCAGTATGCGGGGATACATTTTTTTAAAATATTTTTTTCCGGGATTTATCCCCATTTATTCTCAAAGGTGATTCTCATTGCTTGATGAGTAAAAAAAAAGGGGTGGTTGATTATGATTTCACTTTTCTAACTTTAGTTAGTGTGTAATGTTGCTGTTTGACCATAAACAACATCTGCAAAGTTACAACGCTCAAAGTTCAAAGCAAAGGGAGATATTTGCTCTTAAAGAAATCACTTTTTTTGGACTACAACAAACGGCTGGTAGGGACACGACGTTCCTCTCGGGTTAGTGACATCACAAACCCTAAAATTTACATAAACCCCGCCCCTGGAACACGATTTATAAGTTATAAAGACAGAACATGCTAATCAATGACTAGAAGATAACTACACATAAGCTACATAAATTCATCAACTAACCATTTATTCTACATGCTGTCACTTCTTCTTGAGTCTCTCCATCATTGTCTGAATCCGGTTTGAACATAAAAGGCTTAAAGTTTTTGAAATTTTCAGTGCATGTCTGTGTGAGTGCAAGCTATTGTAGCTCCGCCCCCTATGCTGGGAGCAGCAGCTCATTTGCATTTAAAGGGACACACACAATATATCTGTGGGTTATTTTGAGCTAAAACTTCACATACACACTCTGGGGACATCAGACATATTTTACATCTTGTGAAAAGGGCATTATACCACTCCTTTAAACTGTAAATCATCAATAATTTTGTGGCTGTACAAAAATACTACCAGGATGTAAAGAATGGATACACTACCATTCAAAAGTTTGGGGTTGACAAGATTTTTTTTTATTTTATTTTTTATTTTTTGTCTCATCCTCCACTTTTTTCCATCATAAATACAGTAATAGAAACATAACATAAATGTATTTACTGTCACATTTGATCCATTTAATGCATCCTTGCTTAATAAAATAATAAATTTGTTTAAAAACGTTTATTTACTGACCTCAAACCTTTGAATAGTAATGTACTTAAACTATAATTAAAATAATTTTTAGTGCTTATTTGTCAATGTCATAATGCATGGTTGTCATATCAAGCTTGTTTTAGGCGAAATATGGTTTATAATTTTTTTTCTCCTTTGATTTTGGAGTGAATATGACCTAAACATGTTCTTGAAAGGTTTTTTGAGATTTACCAGAAAACCTCTCATCAGAATAATGCTGTATTTTCTCACAGAGAGAACAGTGTTATTTTACCTCTTCTGTTATCTTCTTCTGCCTCTTTGTGTACTGTACTGGAAGAGGTGTCCATATTTTACTCTTATCCTGCCGTACACCAGGAAATGAACTGATATCGGCCTCACCCATTTCCTTATGTAGATGTAGGAGCGCTTTGATTTGGCTGTGATTCAGGGAATGTTTGAACTGGATTATTCATCAGCCATTTGCAGCTTAAACAGGATAAATAACACATTGCTATCAATAATGTCATTCAGTAGTCCGTGTGAAGTAGTTTCCTCCGTGTATTTGTAGAAAAGCTTGGATACTTAAATTTCAGATGCCACTTACTTTAATATTTTGCAATATGCATTGCATTCAGACAGTTTTAAGTTTGTCCAAAATACTAATTCAGGCTTCTATATATGGTAGGCCTATATATGAGGATTAATAGTGCATTCTGTTATCCAGACAGTTGGATCAATGGAAATAGACAGAATCCTACACTTTAGAGTTGGAAAGGAAGCCTGGTCTTGTGCGTTGAGTATGACTATTGTAGTTCTGGGACTGAATGACAGCACTGTGTGGGCCATTGTGTTATCATAGCCACCGGTCAAAACCAACATCTCACCCACAGTACAACAGCGTTCAAGAGCATGAATAACAGTGACTGTTCTCAGTGCTGTATCTGTGTGTACACAATAGCGTAGGGTTCAGACTTTAAAGGCCTGTTCACACCAAGGATTGAGAAATAGTTCTAAAAATCATTCTAAATATAAAAGAACAGCAGAGTTCACACCACAACTATAACAATAACGGCACAGAGAAACAATATCATTGGAATCACATTCAGAATGATTTTTTTTTCATGATTTTGATGAACAATAAAAACATTGACAACCAATCAGAATCCGTCCTGCTTTAAAGGGATAGTTCACTTTGAAATTAATTTTTGATACGTTTTAGCTTACCTCAAGGGCATCCAAGATGTAGGTGTCTTTGTTTCCGCAGTAGTTTCAATTTTGATATTTTTAGGTCAAACCGTTCTTGTCTGTCAGTCATATAATGCAGGTCGATGGTCACTGTCTCAAAGAGCATGCACAGAGTCCAAATTAAAACAATTCCCCATCGTCCAAATGAAACAATTCCCCATCATAAGTACACATTGATGGCCTAAGACACGAAACGAGCGGTTTGTGTGAGAAAACGAACAGTATTTATATCGTTGTTATCTCTTGAAAACAGCACACGTCCAAATAATCTGACGGCGCGGGCGGGTATAGATATATACATAGATGTCGCCTTGGCTACTGCAGTTCATTGGAACGAAACCGTAGCCAAGCGACATCTAGTCTATATATCTAAAACTGCTGTCATCATAACAGAGAGAGGTCAGAGAGGAAGCAAACCATGAAGTTTCAGACTGATTTAGACCATGATTCAAGCTGATGATTCATGTGATTCATTAAAAACACCTGCGCTGATTGAGTGAACTTTGTGCTGTCAGTGAGGCAAGCATAAATTGGGAAAGTTTGATTGTTGATATACATTACTGTTCAAAAGTTTGGGGTCTTAAAGAGTTAGTTCACCCAAAAATTAAAAATTTCCCATAATTTACTCGCCCTCAAGCCATCCCAGGAGTATATGACTGTCTTCTTTCATCCAAACACAATTGGAGTTATATTAAAACATATCCTAGCCCTTTTAAGCTTTATAATGGATCATAGATTTTGAAGCCCAAAAGAGAGCATCCATCCATCATGAAAGTAATCCTTACGACTCCAGGGGATAAATAAAGGCCTTCTGAAGCGAAGCGGTGTGTTTTTGTGTCTTTACAATGTCTTTACTGTCACTTTAGATCACTAGAAAACATCCTTGCTGACTAATGCCTGGTTCAGAATACACGATTTTAGCCCGATTTTGGCACGATCCGTTTTTACGTAGGGTGTCGTGGGGATTCGTAAACGACAGCGGGCGTCGGGACGCAAGATTCGATCGTTTCATCTCGTATAGTGTGTCATAGTGGGCGACAACCTACGTCACGTCTGCGATGCTTCATGACATCACGACTAGCATGTTTAATTTTTTAACGGTCCTCCACGACGGGTTCCGTCAAGTGAGCGCGAGTGAGTGAGAGTGCGAGCAACAGTGAGTGTGTGTGTGCGCCAGTGAGCGAGTGTGTGTGTGCGCGCGTGTTTGTGAGTGCGTGCGTGTGTACATATATGTGCGAGTGAATGTGTGTGTGAGACGGCTCGCGATGACTGGTCGTAAAGCAACGTGTAGTCTGACAAGTTTCTTGTCCACGACATGACAAGATTTTTAGGAGTCTAACAGACAAAAAAATCGTGTAATCTGAACCAGGCATAAAATAATTATTATAAAACGGATAGTTCCAGTCCTTCATTCTGATTGGTTTAGCCGCGTTCGAAGCCGTTGAAAATTACTCAACAAACACACACCTGTGACCACATTAAATTAGTATTACTGCGCAACTGCCATTTGTGATGCTTTGTTGCTGCATGTGTTGCTTAGCAACCTCTTTGGAACTACATTGCTTGGCGGAGGAATAAATGTGTTATAACGTTTTATTACATGGCTTGGTTGAATTCCAATGTAGAATGCGGTCTGTTATGTAAGGGTTAATGCCCGACGAGGTGCCATGGTCACTTGCCAAATAACACATTTTTAAAACATTAGTTTATATTTTAATTAGTTTTACAATCGAAATCTAAAGTTTTTACAAACAATAACTTGGTTTCCCTGGTTACGCCTGACGGTTTATTTACTAGGTGTCCTCTATCACTTTTTAATGGACACCCTGCAGCCAATCAGAATCGAGTATTCACCCAGACCATGGTATAATTCTTGATAACAGGCCGCTGCGAAGTATAACACACTGTTGCCATGAAAAACAGAGCGTTGCTATGGATTCTAACCGTAGAGACGGAACGGACTATTTTCTTTAGCGGAACGGACTATTTTCTTTATCAATAAACTCCTTTTTAAATCAATATTTTGTGTCAAATTATTGATTTATTTAGTGGGTAGCTATGTAATAAGCCGGATAATGTAGAGCGAGGTGATTGTTATAGCGAATAACAACTCCTTCAGGCTGATTCAAGACCCCTCTGCTTCGCGTCGGGTTCCCGATCAGCCTGTCGGGGTTGTATTCGCTATAACAACTGCCTCGCTCTACATTATCCCTTACATATTTTTTGTTGCTGGTGTTTATTTTATGAATAAAATAAATACTAATGAATCCGCTCCGCGTCGTGCCTAACAACGCCCCTTAGCTGTTCTAAATCCACTGTAAAACATGGCTTCGTGGGGCTTATTGCTTAAATTTCTTTCAAACTTTTAAACAGTGGTGTATTAAATTTCAGCACCTCTGTTTGTCTCTCAAGTTCTCTCGCCTAAAATATACTGTAGTATTTGTGGCTTGCACTCCTGACTACAGGAAACACTATTGTCGTTCAGTATTGACTATGTAAACAGTCTCTTCCAATACATGTCCACCCTCTCCTGATGACTAGCCCCAGCCGTGACCCCTCCATCCGCCTGGTGTTCACGGAAACTCTAATCCTATTAACACAGAAAGTCCTCAATTCCGACACTGTGCTAATGTGTAGAAAGCCTTCCTCCTTCCTCGTGCTCACACAGGCCTCCCTTGCTCGATCCTCTTATGTCAGTCACCATTTTGAGGAGCAAGAAAAGCCTTCAAGACTCAGCAGCGTATTTGACCAATCATGGCCCTGCCAAGTGAATTGTTTTGTAAAGTTAATAATGTGGGCTGTATTTCCTGGTTTGGATGTTGTACTGTAATTCTGGTTTTATCCATCGATGTGCAACAGGTTTTATTGTGTTTGTGGAGTTCTGCACTGAAACTCAATGGGTGTTCTAGAGTTGAATGAACAATGGTTTTATGAATGAGTGCAGTCTGTTTTTTTTGTTTTGTTTTTAAAACCAGTGCCTGTAGGTTCATGTAGGTGTGTTCATGACAATAGGATAAACCGATTCGTCTACTGAAGCATAATCCTGCCATTGTGCCTGACTGAACATTGAGAAATAAAGACAGCATGCCGATCAATGGCTGCTTTTGTAAAACAGTGTGATTGTGTTTTTGTAAAGTTCACCGAGTTTCATGTTCACCGTGTTTCTGTGTGCAGATCCTTATAGAGTTCTGCGCCGGTGGGGCCGTCGATGCGGTCATGCTCGGTGAGTTCACACAAAGCATTTGACACGCAAGGCTGCTTTAGGAAAAGGTCACTTACGACGGACAGTTGCTTTCCATTACTCAAAAACACATTTCATTCTTAAAGGTGAAGGTGAACTTTAACTGTGCTTTGATTTATTCTCACCGGATAATCAATAGTGTTCATGTTATGAGCGACAATATATTGATTTATTCAATATATTGTAGAGTCTCTTCAACAAGGTGTTTTGTAGCATTATGCCTGTTGAGTCTTCATTTACACACTAGTGTTCAAATGTTTAGGGTCAGTAAGATTTTTTATTTTTTTTAAGAAATAAAAAATTTTTTCAGCAAGGATACATTAAATTGTTTAAAATTGACAGTAAAGACACTTACGTTACTAAAGATTTTTCATTTTAACTTTCTATTTATCGAAGAATCCTGAAAAAATGTATTAGGGTTTCCACAAAAATATTAGGCGGCACAACTGTTTTTAACACTGATAATAAAAAGAAATGTTTCTTGAGCATCAAATCATCATTAAAATGGTTTCTGAAGGATCATGTGACACTGAAGACTGGAGTGATGATGCTAAAAATTCAGCTTTGCATCACAGGAATAAATTACATTTTCAAATATATTCAAATAGAAACCAGTTATTTGAAACTTTACAAATATTTCACAATAGTTCTGTTTTTACTGTATTTTTTTTTTATCAAAGAAATGCAGCATTGGTGAGGAGTTTTTTCAAACACTTTAAATCTTACACCAAACTATTGAACAGTAGCGTAAGCTACTTAATATTATTAATATTTACATTAATATTCTTTAAAATGTTTGTTGATAATGCTTGTGCAGTATATCACAATATACACATTTTATTGAAACGCCATTTATATAAAATGGCCCTTTAATATGTCAATTTTTTACATTGAAAGATTTTTTTTTTTTACAGCCATAAACTTTGCAGATTTTTATTATATATTATTATATTTTCTTACCTGGAGATATTTTCAGCCTAAACTAAGAAGCTTTTCTCATTTTAGGACACTATATAAAATTATTCAATATGTTTGTTCATCATGTTTAATCCAGATATTTCATAGTAATTCCTGAGGCAGTTCACTCAATGTGATTGCTTCTCGCTCCATGTTTAGCGCAGGCAGGGAAAACGTGACAACATAACTTAGCGGAGGATCACAAATTCAATCAATAAGGACATTGATTTGAGTTTCACGAACCTCCAACACACAAAATGTGCTTCATTTCGACTGAAACCACCTTAAAAAGAAACTGTAGTTCAGTAACTACTCTGATTCAGTGCATTCATTCAGCATAGGACTCATCAGACTGATTCGAAATGGTCACTTCTGAGTCTTTTTGAATTTGTTGCAAGAATCTGCTTATATGAGAAATTAGTTAACTAATTTTACACAACTCAAAACTCAGATGTTAGAAAGACGTAAGATATTATTGTAATAGGTGAAATTAGCTGGTTCTCTATAAATGAAATGGGTGTATTTGTGAATGTAAGCGTTTCCCTCTTCATGTGTGTGTAGAGCTGGAAAGGCCTCTGACGGAGCCGCAGATCAGGGTGGTTTGTAAACAGACTCTGGATGCTCTGGTGTATCTGCATGAAAACAAGGTCATCCACAGAGACCTGAAGGCTGGGAACATCCTGCTCACACTGGACGGAGACGTCAAACTGGGTGAGTGGATGTGGGAGAGGGTTTAGAGGATTTTTATGACCTTTTTTAAGACCTTCTCAAATAAAATGAATAGCATATGGACAGGGTAGAACCAATTTTAAAGAAAAATGATGTGTCAAATTTATAAATTAAATATAAATTCATTTAAAATGTTTATATACAGTCAAACCAAAATGTGTTCAGACACCTTCAACATTTTTCACATTATCTTGTGAAATAGTCTGAGTCTTTTTAGTTTTTGTTGCTCATCAGCTGCATATAATCCAGTGCAGCAGGAGATTTCAGGTGCCATGTGCTGATGAGCAGATTCACAGTTACGTAATAACATGGTAAAGAGACAGAGAGGAGCTGAGGAGGGTCATTTACATGTCAGACTAAACCGCAGCTTGTATAAACATTACATCATTGACCAGATGTAAATTATTCTCTGATGGTGGTGTATGGACACTCAAGCCACTGAATGTCATGGCATTAGATCACAAAATATCAAAGCAAGTGGCATTTATTGTGAAGAAAGATGGCACAAGCCATCTTTTTATGCAGAACGTTTCCCAAAAAGAACATTTTCTGTGTCTTTCAGCGGACTTTGGAGTGTCTGCCAAGAACACAAAGACAGTCCAGCGAAGAGACTCTTTCATTGGAACCCCTTACTGGCAAGTTAGAGTTTCAAAAAATGAAACCAGTTGTACTGGCACACATTGGCATTGCTGACACTCTCTTTCATTCAGGATGGCTCCAGAGGTTGTGATGTGCGAGACGTCTAAGGACAGGCCGTATGACTATAAGGCCGATATTTGGTCTCTAGGAGTCACTCTGATCGAGCTGGCGCAGATCGAACCGCCCAACCACGAGATGAACCCGATGAGAGTTCTGCTCAAGATCGCCAAAGCTGACCCTCCTACTCTCCAGCAGCCTTCAAAATGGTACAAAACAATGTGATTTGTATATGTATAATGTATATACACCACCGTTCAAAAGGTTTTGACCGGTTTTTGAAAGAAGTGTCTTCTGCTCACCAAGGCTGCATTTATTTGATCCAAAATACAGCAAAAACAGTAATATTGTGAAATATTATTACAGTTTAAAATAACTGATTTCTATTTGAATATACTGTAAAATGTCATTTATTCCTGTGATCAAAGCTGAATTTTCAGCATCATTTTCAGTATCACATGGTCCTTCAGAAATCATTCTAATACAATGATTTGCTGCTCAAGAAACATTTATTATTATTATCAATGTTGAAAACTATTTTTCAGGAGTCTTTAATGAATGCAAAGTTCAAAAGAACAGCATTTATCTGAAATAGAAATCTATAATGAAACATTATACACTACCATTCAAAAGTTTGGGGTCAGTAAGCGATATTTTTATTCAGCAAGGAAGCATTAAATTGATCAAAAGTGACTGTAAAGACATTTATAATGTTATTTATCTTTCTTATCATCAAAGAATCCTGAAAAAAAATTGTGCACAACTGTTTTCAACATCGATAATAATAATAAATGTTTTTTGAACAGCAAAATGAATCTATATGTAAATCTAAATAACTGATTGGAAAGAAAATCTAATTTAAAATAATAATAAAATTGAATATTAAATTATTAATGTTTACAAAGAATAACTTTAAGGGAATGTTAGATTATGGCAAAAATAATCTAAATGTAAAAATAGGGGAAAGCATCCACAATTGAAAATACAGTAAATTAAAATGTAAATTTATATTTTTTTAAAAGTGATAGATAACCAATATGGAACAGATTCATTTAAAAAAAAATGTGAGACAGATTCATTTAAAATATTAATTGTTTAATATATAATGAATACATTTAGAAAAAAAAAAAACAGTTTATATGTGTGTGTGTATATATGTGTATATCTCAAAGTGACAATCGAAAATGCATAACGGACGTTTTTTCTCATGATTTTATATCGTGGCTTATGCTTAAATACCTGAAATTAGATTTGTAAACAAATATAATTTAGTTTATAATTTTTATTTGTATATTTACTTACTTATTGCTTTTGTTACAATATAACAGATTAATAGGTTTATAGGTTAGGGACTTTTAATGACCTTCTCTTCATCCGTCTGCAGGTCTCCTGAGTTCAGTGACTTTCTGAAACACGCACTGGACAAGAACGTGGACAACAGATGGAACACAGCACAACTTCTTCAGGTGAATTGACTTTTCCTACCTGTATTTCAACACTTATAATGAAAGGCCATATCCACTCAACCTTCCCTAATCTGAGGCAGTATTCCTGGTGTGAAAGCCCCTTGTTTGCCGTCATCCTGCTGTGTCGGCCACCAGCTGGTCCAGGTGCCTTTCTTGCCACATGAATCAGCAGCTGTTCATTCATTTGTCTGTGTCAGGCACTTTCTGCACCAGCCTTCATCCTTTGACGTCAGCAAAGGAGATTTTGTTTGCGAGGCTTTAAGTAGGCCAGCCTAGCACTGACTGCGCACATATGCACACGTGCTAAACACTTCAGGAGGGATTCTGCTCTCTGAAGAGACAACATGGGCTTGAAAATACAGAATTCAAGTTTTCCTCCAATTAAGTTGATAATATCAAAGAAGCTGCACATTCTCAGACCAGCTATCGACTGTCTACAGCAGGTTTCCAAGCCAAGAAAGGTAAGAGCTGGAGACTGGCATCCTCATGGGACATTGATGTGCTCGTTTTCCTCTTGTCTGTCGAACAGTTGGCTTACAGCAATTTTTGTGTACAATCCAATAAATCTTAAAGGTCTTAAATTATGCTTCATTTTCTCTAAGACAAATGGTGATGCACAGTATATCAATCTAAATCTAGTTGTGCAGGCTCATTTCCACTTATGTTTACATTTATATTGGTAACACTTTATTTTGCAGTGTCCTTATTACATATGTTACATGTACTTACCATAGTAATAACGGTAAATTATGCATAATTACATGCAACTAACCCTAAACCAAATCCTAATCCTACCCTAACCCTATAGTAAGTACATGTAGTTGTTTAATATTACTCAGTACTTAAATATATAATTACACTGTAACAATGAACCCTTAAAATAAAGTGTAACCTTATATTTTACCTTCATTGTTAATCTTTGAAAACTAATAATTTAATCGTGCCATTGTTTATTGTAATTTATTTTATTTTAGTTCAAAATGTTATGAGATGAAGTTTGATTTATGTAAAATATATTTGTGTAAATCTGGTGTTAGTTATTTACATTTTACCATTGTTTCCTTCCTTCACTAATAAAAAACACTAATAATTTAATAATACTGTTCAATTTAATCATATAAGCAAATCTCACATTTATATCCATTTTTCATACTGTACAATATAAGGATGTTATTTCACTTGTGGCATTTGCAATTAAATTTGTTAAATTTATTTAGTCAGTATAGTGCAGTATTAGTACAATTTTAATATCAACCATATATTGGTTGTCAGCTTATTGGTATTGATCAGAATTTAAATATGCTAATTCAAAATATATTAGGGGGACTCGGACATTAACATAACAGAGACACTTCTTATTTATAAGATATACATATGTGATGTGATATATGAGCTCATATAGAATTTATCTGGAACAGAGTAATCAGACTGATTTTTGTGAATGTTAAAATTAATAGTATCTTAAAAATATGTGCATGTGTAATTTTAATATGTATATTGCAGTAATAGTAGTTGATCTTCATCTGTGCAGCACCCGTTTGTGAGTAGTGTGACTGACAGCCGACCCCTGCGGGAGCTCATCGCTGAGGCCAAGGCGGAGGTCACAGAGGAGGTAGAGGAGCTGAAGGAGGAAGAAGAGGAAGAAGATCATGAAGGAAACCTGGTAAGAGATTATAAGGCCTGCCAACAAATTTAGAACACTTTTCAGAGAAAGATTAAACCGAAAAAAGTCTGGATGTTGGCCAAGAGAATATCCTGAGGTACAGATTGCTGACTGCTTAGTTATAGAAGAAAAGAGTTACCTCAAGTAATGTTTGGGCTTCGTTCTGATTCCTAACAATACGCATGAGCAATAGTAGTAGTGATGCTTGTAAGATTACATGTAAATCTTTGCAGCATCAGCCATTAACTTGTTTAAAATGATCTTTCCCTCAGCTTCGCGGACACAAGCGCGCACCATCCGACGCTAGCGTCGGCAGCTCTGAAGACGAGAAGCTTCCCCAGTCGCCGTCCACCTTGGAGTCTGTTCCTGAAAAGATTGAGGAAGTCGCTACACCTAAGCTACCTGATGATAATCTTATAGCTGGAATAAAGAAGGAAGAAGAACCTCTTAAGGTGGACGAGAACCACATCCGGGATGGTACAGTACCTGGATCCAAGGAACAAGCTGTGGAAGAGTCTCAAGAACCTAAAGCTGAAGAAAAGGCTGTAGAAGAAAAGGCTGTAGAAGCAGAGGTTGTTCTTCCAGAGACTCCTGCTGACACGGTAGTCCAGAGGGTGGAGCAACCAGCCAAACCTGATGGAGAGAAACTGGAGGAGGAAAAGGAGGTGGTGGGCAACGGTGAGCTCATAAAGGAAGTGCCTGCTTCAGACATGGCTTCAATGGAGACTCCAACTGAGCCCACTAAACAAGCTGAGCCAGTGAAAGAAGTGTCTCCAGTGAAAGAAGTAGAGAAGGCTGAGGAAAAGGAGAAACCTGCAATGGTGGAGAAACAAATCCCAGTGAAGCCTAGGTATGTGAAGAAGCAAGACTCTGACTCGGGAATAAGTTCGACAGCTGACAGCAGCAGCGTAGACCTGAACTTATCCATCTCCAGCTTTATTAGCAAGTCCAAGGAGCCAGGAACCATCTCTCAACAGGTGAGAAACACCTACTAAAAGCTGTCATTGCTTTACACTCGCTAGTCACCAGACAATTGAAGATCACAAAATTAGTGTAGAGTCAGTATAGTCTCTGATTTAAAGTTCAGTTTTTAAAATAAGGAATGATCGAAACAACAATTAGTCAATTATTCCGTGATTGCTACACCTCAAAACATTGTTCAGATATTCTGTTTCAAGATTGTTGTCCTTAAGGGTGTGTTCACACTTGGTTGGATTAAAACGAACCCTGAAGCGATTGTTCTGTTAGTGCGGTTCATTTAAATAAGTGTGAACGCTGCCATCTGAACCCTGGCGCATCAAACAAGCAGAGCGAGACGCTGAAAAGATGAGTCTCAATCCGCTTCCAAACCGACACGGACCAAAGACGTAAACGAACGAAAACCGGGACATGATGTCACAAGATGCGACTCTAAACAGGACAGAATGCTCCAGCACACCTGTTTTTTTCTCATCATAGTCGCAATGTGTTGCCCATCACAGTTCGGTCTCCTCGCAGTAGATCTGTGTTTGTGTGTGACGGAGGGATTCCTGCCGCTGTTTTGACTCAATTACA
>NC_138223.1:40378807-40583807 GCF_964197995.2 Scardinius erythrophthalmus
AGTCAGAGAATTTTAACATCAGCCATAAGTAAGGAATAATTGACGACAGACTTCGCGTCGTGACCGCATTACCACCTCGGGTGTGCATTATTTTTCTAATAATTCAACGGCCTGAAGTCAATTATTCCGCTTATACTACAGTTACCACACCTCGAAACATTGTTCAGATTATGTATTTCAAGACGTTTTTGTCATTAAAACGCTCTTGTATGTAGGACTAATTTCTTACGCATCTAAACCAATGCCTCCGTTGCTAATTCCAAAACGTCATTTTAGAGTTAGTAACGGAGGTTTGAGCCACTGATAGCAGACTAATGCTGGGGACACACCACTAGCTGACACATTCTCTGGCTGTTTTCATCGCAGCAGATTTTAAACACCGACTTCGAACACAGACTGAACGCGCTGAACACGCCTTTGGGCATGATCAGTCATCAAATTACATTCATAACCGGCCTTAAAGTGTGTCCTCGGCTCGGCTTTATGCAGTTATTAGAGAGAGATGTTGCAATAATGAGACAGAAAAGCATGTGCGTCAATATTATTATTTATTTATTAATTCAATTAGTTTTAATTAATTCGATCATTCTTTTTTTCCTATTATTGACAGATGACAGTAGACTAGCCAAATAAATGAAAAAAAAGCCTTTTAACAAGTAGGCCTATCAATAATTATTTATTTGTTATATTATCTGCAATAAAAATCCGTGCTGCAGGACTATCCATTTATTTAGCCTATATTCAGTTTAATTTTCTATTTAATTATAAATAGGAATATACTTTATTTATTAAAATTAAACTGCATGTTTCCATTGATTGTGAAGCTAGACATTGAAAATTGCAGATCAAGCGCATGCGGCTAAATGTTTTTTCTTGTTATGAATTGTATCCTATTTTCCGTTATTACCGTTAACTACGCGAAGTGATATGGAACTGTAATGCGGTCAAGACCTGCCTGGAACTACTTTAGCTGTGCGTTTCCCTGAAAATAATGCACACCTTAGAACGTTCGTCAACCAATCAGATTCAAGCATTCAACGGCCCTGTAGTATAACATGAAAATAATTATCGGCTCATATCCGATCATTTTAAATGGTTTTAATATCGACACATACCAACTTTGCAAAAGCTATGTTTCCATCCACCTATTTTATTGCAAATTTTCAGATATCACACAAAATGCTGGATGAAACTTCCAAGATGCGCATAAAAAGCTTGTGCGTACAATTGAGGGAGATATATAATTTGTCACAAATAAATCATGTGACTTTGCCTCAACAGAGGATGTGATTGGATAACTGGATCGCACAGCATCTCAAATGTTGGTTTGGTTGTTCTGAAATCTTTGAGCCAAAGCCATGAAGAAAGTCTTCTTCAGAATGATTTGGTATAATGACTTTCCAGAAGCGTCTCACCTGATTGCGTTCCCAAACATCAGGCATCTTAACGCAAGATAACATGACAGCGTTTATTGCATTTAGTCTGTATGTTCTGAGACTCAAGTCATTTATGATGGAGCCAGTTCCCCCCGACCCCCGTTTTTATTTCAGATATTTTGCATCAATTTCCCAGGAATGATTTTATTCTCTTGAACACATGGGACGCAAATGTTTTATGCGATATTCCACTTTTTAGCATAAGTTAAATCCACAACTTTGGATGGAAACATAGCTATAGTTACCTTACCATGTGCTCTGGTACTGGGCTAGCTTTTGTCACACAGGGTGCCATTCAGTTGATTTAACTTAGTTCTTTCCGATTCTTGTAGCCAGAGAAGCGGCCATGTGGGAGCTGGAAGAGCGCCAACTACAGGAAAAACACCAGCTGCACAAGCAGCAGCTGAAAGACCAGTACTTCATGCAAAGACACCAGCTTCTCAAAAGACACGAGAAGGTTACTTCAGTTCCCACATCAGCCTTATATGTGCACTTCCGGTCGCTATTGTTGTATTCTTTTTAACTCTGAGTGTGTTTATCTACAGGAAATGGAGCAGATGCACAGGTATAACCAGCGTCTGATGGAGGAGATGAAGAGCAAACAGACTCAAGAGAGAACCAGACTGCCTAAGATCCAGCGCAGCGACGCTAAGACGCGCATGGCCATGTTCAAAAAGAGTCTGCGCATCACAACCACAGGGGTCACGCCGGAACTGGAACGTGAGAGGGTCAAACAGGTCAGAGGTCATATCAGGTTCAGGCTTAAAGGTGCAGTAAGCGATTTCTGATTCATGCTGTTGAAAGTGGATCGGACCAACACAGTTGTAGCCAATCAGCAGTGTCCTCTCATGATGGGGGAGGAAAGAGAGTGAGATTTGAAGGAAGACTGTAGAAAGATGGCTGAACAACTTTACAAAAGAGAATAGTTAAGAGGAATAACACTGGAAAAAAGTAGGGTCATGATCAGGCATGAGTTTTAGGACTCACGTCAATATCAGAGCGCTAAGCGGGTAGGCCTGAAACGGACGCAGAAGTTGCGTTGTTTCTGCTCCATACGCGAGTAACATTGGTTTTGCCATGTTTCACAGAACCAAGATATGCTTTATATGCAAGAGTGTAATTGTTTGTCTGGAGCTGCTGGCGACTAACAACCAACTCTAGATTGTATATACTCTTGTGTACTGTATGTTTTTCGTTTGTTCATTATCTTCATTATTTTGCCCCGCTTCTACTATGATAAAGTGTGTCTTGCATTGTGTGTTCGTGCATTTTGGGGGGCAGAGACATGAAGGGAAAGGGTGTGTTTCTTGGGTTGATTTCAAATATCAGTGGTTTCTCAGAAATCACTTACTGCACCTTTAACAGAATCATTTGTTCTAGTCTACATGAACTTACAAAGTTAATTGTTTCTGCAGAATTATGCAGCAATGTTAAAATTCTTATAATGATATCAAATTTTGAGATAAAAAAAATTGGAAATTAAAGGCACACTATGCAGTTTCCGTTTTTCTCAAACAGCGCCCCCTAGAGGCGGTGTGGAGTACTTGTATTTAACGTTACTGTTGTAAATACCACTCACGCAGAGCCGTCTGCACTCTTCCGACCGCGCTTTCTTCGTTTTCTTCGTCGACTCTGCCATGATTCACGTCTGAAATGCGTGCTAGTGTCTTCCATAGAGGCTGTCTCATATGTTGTTGATGTATGTGACGTCGTGCCGTAAAGCAAGTCGTGATTCTCACAAGATTTGTCGGGGCGCCACCTTGCAAACCAGCGGCGTCCCCATCCCCCCTGCTTTGCTATCGGGATGATTCGCCCTACTACGAGTTCGTCTACCATCGAAATGATTTCGAAGCTGTTATATTAAGATACAAATCTTGCATAGTGTGCCTTTAACATGCTCAAATAAATCGATGGATACCAATTCATATCAATATGGTACAGATATATTGTGTATCCCTAAATATTTAAACTTGCTGCACAGATCATTTTCTTCCTGTAGTTAGTGTTTGTGTAGTAATTCTTGTATATTTGTGTGGCCGATGAACAGTTTGCAGCACAGGAGGAGAAGAGACAAAAGAACGAGCGTCTCCATCAACTCCAGAAACATGAGAATCAGATGAGAGACCTGCAGACGCAGTGCGACGCCAACGCCAGAGAACTCCAGCAGCTGCAGGTACACTGGAGCATTCAGGACCAGAGGAACAATTACAGCATGTGTATACAAACGAAACGCTAACGTGCCTTGTGTGTGTGTGTTGTAGAATGAGAAGTGTCATCTGTTGATCGAGCATGAGACTCAGAAGCTGAAGGAGCTGGATGAGGAGCACAGCGCAGAGCTCAAGGACTGGAGAGAGAAACTCAGACCCCGCAAGAAGGTACAACACTCAATCGTAGTTCTGAAGGGCCAATCACTCGTTTAGCAATGTTGAACATGAAACCTGAAATGCTCATTTATATAGACTACCATTCGAATGTTTGGGGTCGATTAGATTTTTTTTAAATGTTTTTGAAAGAAGTCTCTTATGCTCAATAAACTGAAATATTATTACAATTTGAAATAACTGTTATCTATTTTATTATATTTTAAAATGTAATTTATTCCTGTGATCAAAGCTGAATTTTCAGCATCATAACTCCAGTCTTCAGTGTCACATGATCCTTCAGAAATCAGTCTAATATGATCATTTGCTGCTCAAGAAACAATTCTTATTATTATCAATGTTGAAAACAGTTATGCTGCTTCATATTTTTGTGGAAAAAATACACTTTTCTTCTTCTTTGATAAACAGAAAGTTCAAAAGAACAGCATTTATTTGAAATAGACATATTTTGCTACATTATACATGTATTGACTGTCACTTTTGATCAATTTAATGCATCCTAGCTGAATAAGATATTAATTTATTTCTTACTGACCCCAAATGGTGGTGTATTTAATTGTCACTTTTTTATTGGTTATTTTTAATCTTAATTAAACCAATATATTGTAATGTTAAGCAATTAAACTTCATCATAATAATTCAAATTACTGAGACTTTTCAAAGCTGCACTCATTCATTTTTCCCTTATTAAAGATGCCATGTTTAGATCACTTGACCAGCCAAATTTACTCTTAGTAAACCCCCTATTACAGGACTTTCTCACACAGAAATAATTGACTATGGCAGTCTATGAAAAGCCTTTGTGTGATGCTTCATCCGCACCACTAGATGTCAGCAAAACATTACTGAGTGAACACTTGCACCATGTTTGATCAGTGCATTTACTAAGAACATGAAATCTCTCTGTCCAGGCCCTGGAAGATGAGTTCGCCCGTAAGCTACAAGAGCAGGAAGTGTTCTTCAAAATGACCGGGGAGTCTGCATGCCTTAACCCCTCCTCCCAGAGCCGGATCTCAAAGTTCTACCCCGTCCCGAGCGTCCACTCCACTGGGTTTTAAAGCACAGAGATGCTATGTGACTGAACCTCTGCTGCCTTCTTCCCTCTGACCGCTGCTGTCAGTCAGAACAGAGGGTTGAATTGTTCTAGTGAGCTACAGGCTATTGCTTTGATTTTATTTCGTTTTATTTAAGCATTAAATGTGGATTTTCAGTGTGGTTGGTTTTCCAAAACATTTCAGTGATGGTTTATAAAAGATACTGTGATTTAATTCTATATGCCACTTAATTAATCTTTTTTCCATTTTCTTCTTTTTTATTTTATTTTATTTATTTAAATTAATTTTACCTCTTTTTTTTTTTTTTGGTCTCAAAGTATTAATCGTGGTTTACTGTGGTATTTTTAGGACTATTTGCAAACATGGAATGACTGTTCAACTTCGGGCTGATTTGCTTGAGTAAAGAGTCAATGGTTATGATGTCAGTGGTTATGAGAACCAAGCGAATGATTTAAATATCAAAATCAGTCAGAATAAAGCCATTGATTCTGCCAAGCAACATTTTTTTTATCCTTCTAATGAAGTTTAATTGCACATTATTTAGAGAAATTAATTTTCAGGACAATGTTAATTCATGATTTCTTGGCTATTTTCTGTATGAATTACAGGATATAAATATATTTGAATTTCCATGATCTCGCATCACTTTTTGTGAGCTTTGTTTATTATCATAAAATGGATTTATACTTTAAGTAGCAGCTATATTAATTTCTTTGAAGGATTTTAGCATATAAACCACACTGTATGCAAATATTCTAACATCACTGTGGTAAGAAGTGCATTTGCACTTGCTCTGCTATGCAATGTGAACATGTAGCTGCATTAATCATCTCAACTTTACAATTCATCTACAAACTTTAAAGCAAAAGAGCTCAATCTTTTCATATTGTCGATACTGTATTCTCCAAAAAAATGGCATTTTTTTTCCCCCGATTACAACTGGACAGTAACTGGAGATTCACCCAGACATCTCTACACTACATGTGTGTACTTTTCGGTAAGACTGTATAGAGGATGATGTTTCCTGTAAACCAATTTCATTTAATTAGACGTTGTTGTTGTTGTTTTTTAGCATTTTTTAGTAAAAGGTTTTTTCTTCATCTAAGTTCACTTTCAACATGCAGTTCTAAATGTGTTTACTGCATTTACATTTGTGGTGTAGTCCGTAAAAACCGCACAAAACGACTGTGAAATCTGTGGAAACAAAATACAGAAAACATGAAGTTCTTGTCATTGATAAAACCTGAGAGCATTGTTCATGGTTTATTGTAAAGAGAGTGCTGTGCGCCTTCTGATACAGGAATTCCTGCAGGTAGTCACGTGTACTTTTTTCGTACGCATTTTCTCATGAGGTAAAATCCACAGCATAACAGTTGTTAGATGTATTGTGTTTGTGTCAAATATCAAATCATTGTGATTATAGGAAGCTACTGTAATTAAAGCATTTGTGGTGAATAGTTCAGTTGTGTGGGTCTCTGTATTCAAGTGTCTCTCGGTTTATGAATATGAGGCAAATACTTTAGGTAGAAAGACCGCACATTCATATTACTATAAATGGGAGAAAGTGCAACACGTGATATATGGCGAAATAAGTCCCGCCTTCTAAATAAAAGAACCTATCGCCGATTGACTGCAACAGTTCCTGCCGCTGAATCTGTAAGTATTTTTTCAATAGATTTTTCCATATGGATTCTAAAAAAAATCTTTGTTGAAGCTTTTGAAAATCTGACAAAAATTCAAAAGGTTCAAGACTGGGCACTTTAGGGAGGGAAAGAACTACAATCCCATGAAGCATTGCAAATGTTATTGCAAATATAAAACTACTCATTTACGGATTACATTTATAAAAAACAATGTATTTTTTACAGTTTATTCCAAAATATGTGTATATACACAAACATTTCAGTATTTTGAGAGCATAGGGAGATCGATTCGATTACATCATTCGTAGTGCTTCATGGGAGTGGGCGGAGCAGCCAAGATCTTTTGGACTCTCTGATTGGTGTAACAGCTGCCATTAGAAAGCATGATAGAAAGTCTGTTGTTACCGTAAAAAATATGGACAAAGCGTCTGTGACGTCACCCATAGACTTTCTGAAGAACGGTTTTGAGGCCGTTTATGGGGGGTATGGGCGGCGCCATCTTGGATACAGAGGTGGTATGATGTGTTGTGTCAGATAATGGCGGTGACATCAAATTTCAGGAATTCCACTCGGCCAGCCTATGCTCGTTATCAGCTGTCAATCAAGCTATCAATCAAAGTTAACCACGCCCTTATTTGTCATACATTTGTCATACATTTTAAATCTAAATACGATCTAAACTAACGAGTTAGAAAAAAATTCACCCCCCTCACAGTTGTCAGGAACTCGGAACCTATCGAAAAATACAATTAAAGTCCATGGGACCAACCTGTAAAAACATGAATTTATGCTGTGAAAACGGACATTTTAACATGGGGGTCTATGGACATTTGCTCCCTTTTGGGACCTGCCCCTAGCGGATTTTCGATGTATTGCAGTTTTTCGCACTTCCAGGTAGGCTTCATTTTTCAGATTAGAATGTTGTCCTTGGTTGTTACTCAATGTCATGGCTGTAACTATTTTTCTGTACTCCCCCTGTGGTTAAGGTAAAGAATTGCACTCCTTTTGGAGATTTCCTGAAGGTAGCCATCTTAAACAGGAAGTGATGTGGCAAGGGGGAAGGGAGACAGTTTTGACCTGCATTACACCACACTGCTTGTTTTGGAGGAAGAGTTTTGTCTTTAAGTTTTCACCTTTTTGTTACAATAAAGTTCAAGTCTTGTTAAAACAGGCATAGCGTCAAAGATACTTTCCCTCACGGAAGTGGCGAAAGAAGGAAAGGAAGCCACTACAGTCTGCAATTCACATTATGACTGCACATGTGTATTGCCTGAAAAAAGCTGTGTTGATTTGAGTTTTTATGAGATGGTTGTTTTCAGATTTCCATTTCCATGGTGAAGATTAGTCAACAGCTTTGGAAAATTTGATGTTTCAAAATGACTTGCCTTGAAGGGACTTTGAAATGAAGCCTTCAGAAGTGTTTAAAAACAAAAAAAATCTTTATTTCTCAATCTCAAAAGTCAAGCCACATTTGATGCTATTGAAAGTCTGTAATAATGAAAGCGTTTTAGCACATCAAATAACAAAAAGCTCATTTTAAACATCCATATCCCCAGATTATGTTAAATCCCATTTTGCAGTCATGCACTCACATATTTATGACGAGGAAAAAAATACAATGTAATGTAATTGTAATTCTTGTAAATTTTGTGTGAATATGTTCATATGTTGGTAACGAATCATTGTAAAAAAAAAAAAAAAAAAAAATAGAAAAGTCTAAATTAAAATATGTACATGTCATTTTTAAAGCATTAGCTGCTAAAGGCAAACACACTGTCTGTCTAAATTCCTGTGCTCCTCCTCCTCCTCCTCCTCCGAGTGACGTATGAAGCCTCACCTGTGGGGAAAAAAGGTTTGTCATGACATTATCATTTTAGAAATATACAGTATCTTATGATCAATTACATATTTTGTAAACTGGCTCATACCCCTGTCTCCTTTCATTCCTGGGACGCCTGGGGGGCCTACGGGGCCTGGAGGGCCTGGAAAACCTGGATTGTACAATAGTAAAATTACAAGTTGAAACAAATGTTGATAAATTATATTTGAACACTTGTCCATGCAAACAGCAATTTCAAGGAATACTTTGGATTAACCCTGTAAAGCCTGACACACTGTATTCAATAATAGTAAAAAAAAGTGTATTTGTTAACTGAAAAATTGAAAAAAAATCTAGAATGAATATGTTTTGTTGAGCATCACGTTTGATACTGTACATCAGCACTTTATGGCTCATATGATATGATATAGTGAGAATATGGATCTTAGAGGAGGAAAAAAACTGAGCAAAAATATGCAATTTGGTGCTTTTACTGATATTAATGTGGCCTAAAAGATAGCTTGTATAGTAAATCAACAAGATCTTTATGAAAGTATAGCAAACGACTTATATCAATATCAGCTGTCACTTTACCTCTCCCATTAATATGTCTTAAGATATTTAAATCATATCAAAGCTCTGTGGTTTTATTGGGGTGGGGCAAAACATCATGCAATGCAATATAATGAATATGATATAATGATGAATCATATTTGATTCTCAGAAAGTGATCAAGCAAACCTAAGTTGCTTCAGTCCAGTAAGTGTTCATCTTGAAATATTACTAACACAATAAAAGTTATTCTTATGTTTATTTTATAAAAATCTGTAAATATTTCCCAGCAAAAAGGAATATGAACCTCGACCTGACGGGACATTTTTGTATAATTAAACTAAAATACCTTTTTATTTGTTTCAAAAAATGTGTAATATCAATCAGATGACAGAAGGCACGTTGTAGGTTATTCGGCAAAGTTTCGTTGATCATTTAGGGTACGTTTATATACGACAACGATAGAAAAACGGAAACGTGTTTTCTTTGTACAGATAATGTTATCAAAACAATCCCCATTCACACGGATCCACGAAAAACGACTAAAACACAGTTTTATGCATGCCAGGCCAGTAGTTAGCAATGTCACATTATAAAGAAAGACTAACCACCTGCGCACATGCGCATTCTTTTATGGAGCAGTTTCGCCAAACGTGCACGCCTATAGACTAAACACCCCAGCGGGCGCGTCAACCCGACTTTCATTTTCAACCAAAATCCAACGTCTGACCGACATTGTAGTCTATATCCTGTGCTTGCTGGGATCAACATCATGACATCTTGACGTCAAATAAATGTTGAATTGACATCAAATACCAACAAAGCATGACATCAAAATAACATCAAAATGACATCAGCAGAGGTCAAAATCTTGACATCGACACTTTGACGTCAATATGACTTTCATTTTTGACCTATTTCGTGACGTCATTTTGACATCAATGTTGTTGTCATATTGACGTTAAATTGACGTCAAGGTGCCCGCTGGGACGTTATAGGCATGCCATGACCGTTTTCAGATTCACATTTTTGTTGTTTAAACAGATGATAACAGTTTCGTTTCAGTATTGTTGCACTTTGAAACCCGTTTTCAAAAGCTTGCGTTTTTAGGCCACCGTAAATACGTCATTGTCGTGTAAATGAACAGCCAAAACGCATAAAAAAAGTTTGCCGTTTTTAGTTGAAAACGGTGTTGTGTAAACGTCCCCAGATGCCTTAGAAATGTTCTGAATAAAACAATTTGAATATGTTTTCATTTATTTTATATTTTAATATATTTGAAACCTACCAGATGCAGACATTTTGTTCATTTTGGTTAAAAATACACGTTTGTTACTGAATCTGTAAGCCTAAATCATCTTTTTGAGTAACTTTTCAACTTTTTCAACTTCTGTTTATGCATTACTGACGTAATTTTTATGGATTTGTTTCTTTGTGAACAGGACTAAGTCAGTTCACTTCCTAGTATCTTCACACCAAATGAAGGTAACGTAGGTTTAATTGCTATGCTATGAAGCCTCACCTGTGGGGAAAAAAGGTTTGTCATGACATTATCATGAAGAAATATACAGCATCTTATGATCAGTTATATATTTTGTAAACTGGCTCATACCCCTGTCTCCTTTCATTCCTGGGACGCCTGGGGGGCCTACGGGGCCTGGAGGGCCTGGAAAACCTGGAATGTACAATAGTAAAATTACAAGTTGAAACAAATGTTGATAAATTATATTTGAACACTTGTCCATGCAAACAGCAATTTCAAGGAATACTCTGGATTAACCCTGTAAAGCCTGACACACTGTATTCAATAATAGTAAAAAAATGGATTTGTTAATTGAACCTTATTGACAATAAAAAAAATGAATATGTTTTGTTGAGCATCACATGTCATGCTGCACATCAGCACTTTATGGCTCATATGATATAGTGAGAATATGGATCTTAGAGGAAAAAAAACTGAGCAAAAATATGCAATTTGGTGCTTTTACTGATATTAATGTGGCCTAAAAGATAGCTTGTATAGTAAATCAACAAGATCTTTATGAAAGTATAGCAAACGACTTGTATCAATATCAGCTGTCACTTTATGTCTCCCATTAATATGTCTTAAGATATTTAAATTATCAAAGCTCTGTGGTTTCATTGGGGTGGGGCAAAACATCATGCAATGATATGATATGATATAATGATGAATCATATTTGATTCTCAGAAAGTGATCAAGTGTTCATCTTGAAACATTACTAACACAATAAAAGTTATTCTTATGTTTACTTTATAAAAATCAGTAAATATTTCCCAACAAAAAGGCATGTGAACCTCGACCTGATGGAACATTTTAGTATAATTATACTAAAATACCTTTTTACTTGTTAAAAAGTGTGTAATATCAATCAGATGACAGAAGGCACGTTGTAGGTTATTCAGCAAAGTTTCGTTGATCATTTAGGGTACGTTTATATACGACAACGATAGAAAAACGGAAAGGTTTTTTCTTTGTACAGATAATGTTATCAAAACAATCCCCATTCACACGGATCCACGAAAAACAACTAACTTTTAGTTGAACACGCTGTTGTGTAAACGTCCCCAGATGCCTTAGAAATTTTCTGAATAAACCAATTTTAATGTTTTCATTTATTTTATATTTAAATTTGAAACCTACCAGATGCAGACATTTTGTTCATTTTGGTTAGAAATACACAATGTTTGTTACTGAAGCTGTAAGCCTAAATAATTTTTTTGAGTAACTTTTCAACTCTTTCAACTTCTGTTTATGCATTACTGATGTCATTTTTATGGATTTGTTTCTTTGTGAACAGGACTAAGTCAATTCGCTTCACAGATACCAAATGAAGGTAACTAGGCTTAATTGCTTTGCTGGCCAATTTCATATGTCCGTGTGATAAATAGAACTTGTACCTCTTGAACCTCTTGGTCCTATGGATCCTGCAAATCCCATATCCCCTTTCTGCCCTGGTGGTCCAATCATATTGTGTTCTGTAGAAATTATGCATTTGTAATTATATTTGTAAATAAATTATTCATATTAAATGCATACAAATTGTTCTTTTGAACAGGTTCCTTCTTGCCTCTAATATAGTCTATTATTTCAGTCATGTTGGTCAGTTGTATGCTGACTCCTGGAGGTCCAGGTCGTCCTTGAGGCCCTGGAAATCCAGGATCTCCTGCTGGACCACGTTGGACCTCTAACAGGTTATTAGCTGTGGAAAAATGCAAACACATAAAACTCAATAATTCATACAATAAATCTATAAAGTACTAACAATATCTTGTTCACATTTACCTTTATGCATTTAGCAGACGCTTTTATACAAAGCGACTTACAAAAGACAAACGAAAGCAATTTGTTAAAAAGCCAACAATATTCGTAGTATACAATGCAAAATTTATTAAACTACTATTAGGAAGCAAATTTAGAGAAGAGAAGAAATGCAGAGATGTTTTTTTGATATGCGTATGTGTGTAAGTGCATTTTAAGTCGTCACATGTAGCGTCACTTACACTTAATGTAATCTGCAACCTGTCTAGCGACGGCTGGATATTCCAAATTATCATTTACAATTGGGTGCCCTGCAAAAGTAAACAAACTGCCATTAAACTGCTAAAAAAAGACTAAAGCTAAAAAAAGAATACAAAATAGAGTTAATAAACACTGTTCTTACTCTTGATGTACTCCTGAGGCTCTGCACGGATTGGCTGTTGGTTTTCATTCACCGCGTAAGACACAATTCCTCCAGAGCTTCCTGGAGGTCCTTGAGGTCCTGGGGGGCCGGGGGGTCCTGGCAGACCTCTGAAACCAGCATCTGCCAATGTGATATAACATCATTTTAATACTTGCAGCTATATAAAAATACCCTTGATAATATTTCAAAGTGTGCAGCTGTTGTCGCCAACTCTTCAAGGGGGCGTTTCCCAAAGTCAGCTATGGTCGCATGTTCTGTCCTTACTAATAGAGTTCTAGGGAACTTGCGACCATAGCTGGCTGACGATGCTTTTGGGAAACGCACCCCAGAATAGTAGTTGACAGATATTTTCAATGGCCAATCCCTAACTATTACATTTGGTCCACCACATCCTGAAATGGTTAGTCTTCAAACAATCCAAAGCTTAAATCTGAACAGTTTCATAAACACTATCATTCAAAAGTTTTGGGTCTTTTTTCAATCTAAAAGAAATGAATACAGTGTGTGCAATACATTGATCAAAAGAGACAGTAAAGACATTTCAATTGTTACAAAAAATCTATTTCAAATAAATGAACTTGAACTTTTTTTATCATGGTTTCAACAAAAATATTAAGCAGCACAACTGTTTTCAACATTGATATGTAATCTCGTTCCGTTTTGGTTTAGTTTTTAATCTGTTTCCTGTTCTGCTTTGCCTGAGTTCTGTTTGATAGTTGGTTTCTGATTGGATTACGTTTTCACCTGTACGTTTCAGTTTGTCAACTCTGTGTATTTAAGCCCTTAGTTTCCTCTGTTAATTTTCAGGCTTGTTTATGTTGGAAGTGGTTTTGTGCGTTGGATTCCTGTATTCTCCTGCATATTTTCCAAGTAAAGACTTCTGTTATTATATTTCCTGTGCCATGCGATTATTACAGCCACCAGCATCACGTAACATGATAATCAGAAATGTTTGTTGAGCAGCAAGTCATCATATTAGAATGATTTCTGAAGGATCATGTGACACTGAAGACTGGAGTAATGATGCTGAAAAATCAGCTTTGATCACAGGAAAAAATATAATTTTGAAAAAAAGAGAAAAACTGTAATAATGTTTCACAATATTATCAAACAAATGCAGCTTTGGTGGGCATAAGAGACTTCTTTCCCAAACATTTAGAAAATCTTTTAAACTTTGAATGGTAGTATATATTACAGGTAACTCGAAAAATGATCTAGAGCTAGGCCCTATGACACAGGTGCGTATGATCCAGGATGTCCAGCATATCTTTCCTACCATTGATCAGATTCAGCACTCGTCCAGCAACTTCCTGAGTGTTAAAGCCATATCCACCTGGCACACCTGGGGGTCCCGGGGGCCCTGGAGGACCAATCAGGTACTGTCTCACCTCATCTCCTATATATGCACCAAAGAATGTGTGGATCCATCAAAATGTGTCATAAAGCACATTAGTTTTGAGTTACACGTTTATTGAAAACAAAAGGCAAAATAGAAAACAGAAAGGTTACGCTTTATTTCGATGGTCCACTTTAGACATTCTACTAACTATAAGTAAGTGCAACTTCATGTCAACTATAAGTCATTAGAGTATTAGGAGACTGTCAGGTTAGGTGTTAGGGTCCGAGTAAGTTAATTTGTAGCTGCTAAGTTACTTATATTCAGTAGAATGTCTGTTGGGGAACATCAAAATACAGTGTTAGCAGATATTAAGCATTAGACAGTCAACTTAATGTCTCCTAGTTGACATATAGTTGTAAAGTTACTTATAGTTAGTAAAATATATTAAGTGGACCATCAAAATAAAGTGTTACCGACGCCTGTAAAAGTTGTGTCGCCTGTGTTGTTGAACATTTCACACTTACTTTGAAGGTAATCAATCACACGGTTAGCTAGCGTATCATCAGGGGCTGATCCAGAAGGTCCTGGTGGTCCAGGTGGGCCTGGAGGTCCAGCCAGGTATTCTCTGATGGGTTCACCTACAAAAGACACATTAAATATTACTGTCATGGAGCTTATAATTAGATAAATGTGTAATTTGTTGTGGCTTCAAACCATACTGGGACTTCTAAAGATGCTTTTCCACCCAAAAGTTGCCCTCACAATGCTAGCATGTTGGTAGCTGCTATACAGTAGTTAAAGGGATAGTTCAACCAAAAATTAAAATTCAGTCATCATTTACTCACCCTCATTTCATTCCAAACCTATATCACTTTCTTTCTTCTGTGGGACACAGAAGAAGATATTTTAAAGAATGTTGATAACCAAACCATTTCGGTTCCCATTGACTTTCATAGGGATTAGTCAGGGCAGATATTTAATTTTTGACAGAAATGAAAACAAGGATGTGAGGGATAGTCCGTTCAGTGGATTGTACTGTTGATTAACAAAATAATGATTGTTCAAAAAAATGTATTTCCAAAAAAGTTTCAGAAGAGAAAATATCTGCAAAACAGTTGTGAAAACTATTTGATCTAGGAGCATTAGCAAGCCATTGTAAATACTGTAAATGTAGCCCTCACAGCCTCATTTCTACCTGACCAAGATCTATTGTGTGGACAAAAAATTCAATGGAAGTAAATGGGAACCGAAACTGTTTGGACACCCATATTCTTCAAAATATCTTCTGTGTTTCGCAGAAGAAAGAAAATCATTCAGGTTTGGAACAACATGTCATTCCAAACCTGTCCATGTCTTTCTTTCTAAATTATGACAGTTTTGGGGTGAACAATCCCTTTAAGGTGTTCAGGGTTAAGGGAGTTGCTAGGTTGCATAAAAGTTTTTCATGTCTTTTTAAACATACTTCTGAGGTAGTCCGAAATCTGCTGAGCAACATCTGGTGAGCCACCACTAGGGGAACCAGGAGGTCCAGGAGGCCCTGGAGGTCCAGGTGAACCTGGTGGTCCTGGAGCGCTTCTGGATCCTCCACCTTATAAAAACAATCACATGAAACTCTCTTTCTTTTACTAACGAAATGGTATGTGGTTTAAAATGTTTCATGTCAAAGCAAATATTAGAGCAATACACCAATTTGCCTACCATAGGAATAACCTGGAATGCCAGGGGCCCCTGGGACTCCAGCATCACCTATATTTAAATAAAAAAAGAAAAAATGTTGGTGCACAGATGTAGAAAAACTAACCATATTTACTTCCATTGTAATGGTTTTACTGTAACTGGAGGCTTTTCACATAGATGTATGAAGTGAAGGCCAAATATGACAACCCATACTTGAAATGTGTCCTCTGCATTTAACCCATCCAGTCTGGATCTCAAACTATTAAGCCACAACTACCCTGTGTGTGTGTGTTGTTTTATGTAAAAACTGTCAAACATAGATATATTTTGTTCCATTGTACCTTTTGGACCTTCTAGCCCCATTGCACCCATTGGTCCTTGAGGTCCCTGTGGTCCTTGTGGACCCTCTGTACCTTGTTCTCCACGTGGTCCTGGTGACCCTGGAGGTCCTGGAAAACCTGGATTCGGGGTAAAATATAGTGAACTGTGCAGCTATTGTAGAATGTAGAAACGTGTATGTCCTGTATTATACAAATCTGAATCACTAACCGATTCCAGGTTCACCAGGTAATCCAGGTTGTCCTTTAGAAAAAAATGAGATGAAACAGAAGTATGCATGTCATCCACAAACGTCAGAATGTCATATTTATATATGTGTGATGGAATGTGTCGACCTTACCAGGGAATCCTTGAGGGCCAATATCACCTGAACAAAAAACAAACATTAAAATTCATAGGATCTTAAGGAAAACCCAATGTTGTATATTGTCTCTATTGTATATTTAATCTACCTTGTGATCCCTTTGGTCCAATAGGTCCAGGAGGCCCAGGCGGTCCAGCAAAGAAGGTTTCTGATTGACCACAAAACCCACATTCAGATCATTTAAAAAACATCATTTAATAGGTCTCATTCACTAATAATCCTAATAATTTTGTGGATTTATTTACTGTATATGCGCACGAGAACTTCTCTCATTTTCAACACGCACACATATAAGTGCATGTACGCACATGCGCATGTAAATTTGCATGTACTCGCTGTTAGTGAATGAGACTCAAAGTCTCAAAGAACCAAGTGTAAATTAACTCTAAAGCATTTAGCATACCTGAAGTGGGTACAAAGCTTCCTGGTTCACCTTTTTCACCAGGAGGACCAGGTTGACCAACACCTGTGGAAAAACAAAATGAAACATTTATATAGTAACACAACAGAAATGTAACAAAACTGAATTAGGGACTATGTACCTGGTTTCCCATCGTCACCAGGAGGTCCAGGTGGTCCCGGTGGGCCAGGAGGACCAGGTTCAGCAGCAGCTTCCTCTGTTCAATTTAGATTAAGAGCAAATGAATGATATAAAAGCACTTACAATGTACATTTTCAAAGTGAGCACACTTACTCCCTGCTCTCTCAGAGACTCCAGGCTTCCCATCATCTCCTTTGTCTCCTTTATCTCCCTTTGGACCTGTAGAGATTCAAATGTCAGTTAAAAAAAAAAAAAAAAAAACTCTTTGATTTAAATCTTTTTTGTTTTATAGAAAAAAAGTCATCTTACCAGGTGAACCAGGAAGACCAGCAGGACCAATAGGACCTTAGATTTAAAAAAAAAACCCTCAACATTAGCACAAATATACCACTGTTTAACTGATTCCTTTAATTTCATATTAAATGCATCTGAGATGATCCGTGATGAACTTCATGATACCTGATAGTCCAGGTGGTCCAGCAGGACCTGGAGTTCCAGGAGGTCCAGGTATACCCACAGTGTTAGTATTAGCGCCTACGAGGAGTGACCAGATGATGTCACCATCAAATGAGCCAGATTATTAGACCAGAATAGACTAAGTAAGCACCACTAACTAATTTTCATTTGTGTTCCCTTACCTGCAGAAATGACTCTTCCGGGCTCACCGGGGTCACCTAAAGAGAGAAGTCTTGCACCGTAAGATGTGGTAAGAGTATTTCTGTATATATATTATATTTAGATACTTTTTTTTTTAAAGCTATCTTTATCGTTATAGTTATCATCCTTGGTGTGAGCGGGCCGTTAGAATTGAATTAAAAACATCTCACAAGAAATATTACCTTTGGACCCTGGCTGGCCTGGAGTACCTGGCAAACCTTTAGTTAAATAAGGTAAAAATAAATATCATTAAGAAACTGTTTTGTGTCTGCAATTACTGTAGACCGTTTCTTCAGAAATACTAATTGATCTGTTGTGTTTAATATATTCAGCGCAGAAGAAGTGAAATCAAACCTGGTGGTCCTTGAAGTCCTGGTGTACCTGTGCAGGAAACCAGAAAAACGTCTCCTTTACATGGTTTGCATTATTGACAAGTGTGTTAAAAAAGTATGAAAAGCATTATCTATGGTATCTCAGCCATGGTGTGATTTTCTCTTCATTTATACCTGGTATTCCTGCGTCTCCAGGAGGCCCCTGTGGTCCCCGAGCTCCAGGCAACCCAATCGGACCTTGGTCCCCTTGAATTTAAAAGAAAGAGACATTTAAAAAAAAAGGTTACACTTTATTTTAAGGTGTCAATGTTACAGTGTAATTATATATTTAAGTGCTGAGTAATATTAAGCAACTACATGTACTTACTATAGGGCTAGGGTAGGATTTGGTTGAGGGTTAATTTGCATAATTTACTGTTATTACTATGGTAAGTACATGTAACATATGTAACAAGGACACTGTAAAATAAAGTGTTACCAAAAAAAAGAAATACATGCTTGTATTTTGTAGACACAGGCTAATGTTTTACCAAAGCTTAGTTTCAAAATTACCTCGAATTCCTTTAACACCATCTGGCCCAGGAGCACCTGTGGAAAATTAAATATGATATATGATATGATATAAAATATATGACTTGATATGATACATCACATGCTGTACAGTCATTTTCAATCCAAATGTTCTTGTACACTACCATCCAAAAGTTTAGGGTCAGTAAGATTTTTCAGTGTTTTTGAAAGAAGCCTCTTCTGCTCACCAAGGCCGCATTTATTTGATCAAAAAGTATATAACTGATTTCTGTTAATATATTTTAAAATGTCATTTATTCCTGTGATGCAAATTTAATTTTCTGAATTTTCAGCATCATTACTCTAGTCTTCAGTGTCACACGATCCTTCAGAAATCATTCTAATATGAAGATTTGCTGCTCAAGAAACATTTCTGATTATTATCAATGTAGAAAACAGTCGAACGTATACTATTATATAAGAAATATAATTTTTTTGTATATAATAAATGTCTTTACTGTCACTTTTGATCAACTGAATGAATCTTTGCTGAATAAAAGTATTAATTTCTTTTGAAAAAATTACTGACTTTTGAACAGTAGTGTATATTTATTTATTACAGAATAGAATAAATCTTAATTGCATATGTTCTACTTGTGATACAGGTTTTCTTGTCCTCAAGTTTCTCTTTCTGTGATGAGACACACCTGCTGATCCTTTAAGACCTTTCTCGCCAGGAGGCCCTGCTGGTCCGACCAGACCTGGCTCACCTGTCAAAAATATTATCATATTTTTTACAAATTATACAAATAATAGCAAATGCTACACACACACACACATATATATATATATATATATATATATATATATATATATATATATATATAGTTGTATGTTATAAGATACTGTAACTTACCAGTGGTACCACGTGGCCCTCTCTCTCCTTGATCACCTAATTTAGTAATAGAAAAATTATTTCAATATAATTATCAGCTTAAAAACTTAATAAGTATATTAAAAACTGCTTTACTATTTGCAATATGTATCTCTGGCTTCTACCAACCTTTGACCCCAGATGGCCCAGCAGGTCCTTTATCACCTAAAAATATAAAAGATGATGAAAACAAATTGTTCACATGAAATTCTTGAATGGGACACTGTTAAGAAAAGGTAGATTTACCCTTGGGTCCAGGATCACCAGAATCTCCACGGAAGCCTTGGGGTCCCGGAGCTCCTGTCAGACCTGGGATGCCCTGAGCACCTGCATCACCTGCAGTGACAAAACAAGTTTTTCCCCTCAAAATGTAGGTCCATCTTTGTCTGCCGGCTGAACCGGAATCATTTGTACTGGACTGCCATTGTACAGATGGGCTTACCTTTGGGTCCCATGGGTCCTCCTGGTCCTACTAGCCCAGGTGCACCAACATCGCCAGAAGAGCCTGAGGAGCAAACGCCAAACAATTATCAAGTCATTTTTTTAATTGCTTATAATATAACAGTAGTAATAATGTCAGTGGTATCACCTTTCTCTCCTTTCTCTCCAATTCCTGGAGGTCCCGGTTCTCCTCTGGGACCCGCTGGCCCTTCCCGCCCCCTCGGCCCTGGTAAACCATCAGTTCCTGATTCACCTGTAAACAGTACAAAGAGATGTTTTAGGTCCGAATCACCTTTGTCACATGTGAGGATCACAAAATCAGTCTTAAGTTGTAGAAGACTGATTTTTAAATTGACTGGTAGAAGAATTAGTGTCTCTGGCTCTGCATCATACCTGAACTTCCTTTGGGCCCTCGAGGACCTTCCTGTCCGGGGTGACCAATGAGACCAGGAGGACCTGAAACGGCACCATTCATTAATTCAGTTTATTTATTTAGGCTCTTCTAGTTAGTACTTATCAAATCAATATTTCAGTATTCATTTATTTAATACGTGTAAAATGGGCGATACTGATCCACGATCAGCCAGTCAGTTTCTTAGCTTTTTTGTTTGTTTATTTGTTTTTCTAGTAGAAATGTTGTTTCCTAATGTGTATCAAATATCATAGTTGTAGACTTGAATGTTTTTTATTCTTCATTTCACTAAGTTAAAGTGCAAAGGATGTGACGTTTGTCATAAAAAATAAATAAAAAAACACATTACCTGGAATTCCGGGAAATCCTGTTTCACCTGTAAAATGATTTGATATCATTTTGATATTTTCATAATATTACGTGATATAACTGTAATTTCTATTTGTGATATTATGTGACACTGTTGTGATGATGTGTGACATTATTGTGATATAATTGTGATACTGTTGTGATGTGACATTGTGATGTGACGTGATATAATTGTGATTTTTTGGGATACTGTTTTAATAATCTTGTTATATTTGTAATATGTGATATAATCGTGATACTTTTGTGATATTATATAAAACCTGAGATGATGAGTGATATATTTAGATACATTTTTGATGTGATATATTTGTGATATGTGATATTGTTGTGATAATATGGTGACATACTTATGATTGTACATGATAATGTGTCATTATTGTGATATATCTGTGATATAACTGTGATACATTTAAGATGTTATGTGATACTGTTGTGATGTGTGACATTGTAATATATTTGTGATATAATTGTGATATTTATATATTTATGATATTTTTTGTGATACTGTTTTGATGATCTTGCTATAATTGTGATACATTTGTGATGTTATGTGAAACTGTTGTGATAATGTGTGACATTTTAAATATTTAGATACATTTCTGATGTTCTGATATGATATATTTGTGATATTATGTTATATATTTGTGATTTTATGTGATAATGTGTGGCATTATTGTGATATGTCTGTGCTATGTTTGTGATATATCTGTGATACATTTATGATATTATTGTGATATACATGTGATAGTGTGCATGTGCAATTATGAAACTGTACTTCAGAATGTCACAATGACAGTTTGGTGTGTTTTTTGTTTTGTTTTGAATACCTTTAACTCCAGGAGGTCCTTGGTCTCCTAGAATTAAATGTACATTAAATGTACGTATTAGTAAATCTGCATTCACACTTTTCACTGTATACTATCTATGTATTAATCTGTAAATATTACCTTTAGGGCCAGTTTCTCCTCTCTCACCCTTAAGTGAAGTTGCCAGTGAAGCTATAATGAAATCATTAAAAAATTAATAGCAAACAAATGAATGATTAATAAATGTGAACTGATTGATTGTATGTCTTCTGTATATGTTCAGAGTGGATGTGTGGTAAACACCTCTAACGGTGTCTGACTGCAGTTCAGATCTGAGGATCTGTTGAATGGTCCTCTGCAGGACCTCAGGGTCTTGTGCGGCAGGTGCTGAACCCAGGTTTATGGTGTTATCGGCACGGACGCCGGAGATGCGCTCGACGTATGAAGATTCCAGTGGATCCACGATGTTGACAGCCGAGGAGGAGGACAAACGACTGGTTCGAGCAGAGGCCACGCTTCCTCCGCCATCAATAGCGTCCACACGAGCCTTCAGCTTCCTGACCTCCTCACCTACACAGAGAGGAACATTCATGATGAAGGAAACTGTACAAGCACAAGCTCAGTTGGTCTAGAGATATAATGTACCCAGTGCGATGAGACCACAGAGGAGTCCCAGCAGAAGGAGAAGACCAATAATCAACGCCAGAAGCCACTTCCACCACAAGCAGCAGGAACAGAATCCGAGTCCTGTGTCGTCCGACTCATCCTTACGGATCTCTGTCGTGACATTAGAATATGAGTCTATGAGCAAAACCAGACCCATAATGTCTGCTTATTCATTGCTGAATGAGCCGGTGTTTGTGACATTCATATTTCTGTAAGACATATACCTGCATAGGTTGCCTTGTCTTTTGTTGAGGCTTTGGAAGCTGGAAGCACATAAATGTTAGTTTTATTGGATGTAATTTAAGTGAGGATTCATTTATGAATGAAATAATATCCAGTAAGTGAATGTACCAGTGGTGGTTTCCATAGTGCTCGAGATCATCTTTTTCTCCCTCTTGAGTGAATCTTCAGAAAATGTATCTGTAATATAAGAAAAACATGTATTGTCATTTGTTATAAATTTCTACTAAAAATAAAAAAAGAATGTGATTTGCCAATCATAATATATTTCTTTTTTGTTCATTTTAAAAATATACACTGAAAAGTTTGAGTCTGTAAGACAACATTTTTGAAGGAAATCTCTATGCTCACCAAGGCTGCATTTATTTTATCAAAAATACAGTAATATTGTGAATATAATACTACAAATTGAAAAGAACTGTTTTTAAATGTAATTTATTCCTGTGATCAAAGCTGATTTTTCAGCATCAGCGTCTTCAGTGTCACATGATCCTTCAGAAATCATTTAATATGCAGATTTGATGTTCAAGAAACATTTATTTTTATTATCAATGTTGAAAACAGTTGTGCTGCTTAATATTTTTGTGGAAACTGTGAGAAGGATGATGAATAGAAATGTCAAAAGAACAGAATTAATTTGAAATAAATAAAAACACTTTGTCTTAACAGTCACTTTTGATAAATGTAATGTGTCCTTTCTGCATAAAAGTATTTCTTTCAAAAATGTTTGAATGGTAGTGTATATTTAACTATTTTACCCGATCCAACTGGAACAATTACACTTTTTACAAATTAAATGACTGTTTTGATCTAATTAATAACTATAATTAAGCTGAGTTCAAATACTGTATCTAGTCTGATCTGTCTACCTGCTCCAGCACTGGTGGTGGAAGTGACGAACTGTTTGCCAGTATTTTTGGACATGATCAGTCTCTCGGTCTCTTTCTTAGCCGCTACATTTTCTTTCCCAATCGCAATAAACTTGCCATCTTTCACAAACACATCATCCGAGGTGATAGGGCTGCTGGGAACAGCTGTAAATGTGATATGAAAAAAGAAGAATTTTAATTTGGTAATACTGTATTGTTTAAACCTTGAACATTGTTAAGTCATTGTTAAAATCATTATTACCAGTAATATTGGTGGAAAATCCAGTGCTGCCAACATTCTTCGGTGACCCATACACTGGAACTACAAACAGGCATAATAAATATCTTTCTGTAGTTATTTTGTATGAATTGCGTCAGTGTATAACAGTTAGCAAGGTTCGGTTTACCATGGCCAACACTCATTCCATTAGCCATGAGAGCACCGCCAGATGTTGACAGGTTATTCTGCATCCCATACACTGAGAAGAACAGAAACACAGAGGAAACACACTTCATATTCATGAGGCTCAAAATTGGAGTTTGTTTTTAGTGCATGAATTGATGAATGTAATGACCTGTACTACCAAGGGCAGATGAGCTGAGGGTCAGATTATTCTGCATGCCACCTGAAACAAACAACACAGTGGCAATCTCTCTCTATCTTCCTCATATTATTTTATATTTATCTTTTAATTTAACTGATCCTTTCAACTTTGACACACAGAAATACATGCACACAGACACTCTTGTTTCTCTGCGTTTAACCTGTGGGTGATGGTTGTTGCAGTGTGGTGTAACTGAGATTGTTCGGGTTGGTGTAATATCCGCTGAATCCAGCATCCAGGACTGAGCCGTCACAACCTGAAAGACAAGTATTCGTGTCGAGGGACTGGCTGTGCTGTGTGTGTATCACAGGAATATCTGTGCGCGTGAGTGAGTGTGTGTTACCTGACTGGCTGTCGTGGCGCATGTCCACGCTGGCTTTTTTCGGGATAGGCAGAGTGTTGGTGGGAGAGCGAGGTGGACTGATGCTCCCGGAGCGACTTCCCTTCAGTAATCTCTTTACATCATCCAGCTCTGTCCCTAAATACATGAAACTATCATTCATTTTCTGAAACTAAAGGCAACACAAACTATTGAATGTGTAATTATATCCTCATATATAATCAATATATAATTTAAAAGATGAAATTAAAAATATATATTGTACAGTATGTGGTGAAACTGAAAACATTTTGCAATTTCAAAGTATTTGCATTGTGAAGCAGATTCTGTGTACACATTAGTAACACTGACATCTAGTGGAGGGTGAAGCACTCTGCAATCTGGCTCTGATCTCACTCTCTGGAAAAGACAACATCACAACAATAATATTAAGATTTAGAAATGAGACTTAAATTAAGAGATAAGTTATGTTTTTTTACATTTGAAGTTCAAGCTTAAGATTGTTGGGAAGTTTGTGAAACTACGCTTTATTTCATAAATACCTCGTGTCTGAGTGCGCCCTCTGGTGGCAACGCTTGACGAAACTGCAAAAAACAACAACAACAACAACCAAACACTGAAGCTGAATATTGAGAAACGCATCTTTCATGGACACACACACACACACACACACACACACACACACACACACACACACACACACACACACACACACACACACACACACACACACACACACAAAAGGAGCCTATACGCTTGGCGAACGGAGATGGAAGCATGGTCTCAAAAGTACATTTTTACTTTTAAGTATACATATCAACATTTGTTTTGCTTGCTTTAAAAAAATGTCTACAGAGGTAAGAAAACTGCACTCGTAAGGTGATTTCATGGATCTTTTCGATAGCTTTATTTAACTGTGCTGATTAATCATGAATTTCTTTCATATTGTATTTTAAATTACAAATTGTTTTTTTCTCCTGAAATTCATACCAGCCCCAAAACAAAATACTAAATGGACATACCGTACTCTTTCTTTGTGTATTCAGGGGAGGAATTGCCACTGGAGCCCCCTGAGTAAATATAACATACAGTATACAATATTTTAATAATATCAACAATTAAACATACTGTGTGAGAGTCTTCTCATTTTAAATCAATATATCCCACAAAGGTCAGAGGTCATGGTCTCTAACTTACCCTCATATCCTCCAGTGTAAAGGTGCAAACTGGTCTTCCTCTCAGTAGGAACTGTGCTGTAACTCAAACCTTTCCTTGTTCCACTAGGGGACGAGGAGCTGAACTTTGAGACAGTCATGGAGCTGGAAGCTCCTCCAGCAGACATGACCGCAGAGGAGCCAGCACCACCTCCTCCACCTCTGGATATGTTCATACTACCTCCAGAACCGCCTGAAGAACCAGACACAAACCCGGAGGACGAGATGGACCCGAATCCAGAAGAAAGATCTCCACCTGCTGCTGAGGAACTGCCGACTGTTGTGATGGAGGTAGAGACGCCGCTGGAGCTTTTAACCACAGAACTAGAGCTTTTAACCATTGAGCTGCTGATCGGACCGGTTACACTGATTTCACGAGATAATCCGTCAGATCCACCAATCACAGATCCAACTCCTGAACTGCTACTGGCTGAACTTCCAGATGAAGAGGCTGGAGAGAAGAAAGAACAACTTAATAAATACTACAGATATTTCATGTAGGCTATATGAGGAGAAACTAAATAGTGGAGGATATTGTGGCTAATAACCAGAACCTTCATGTCAGTTCCAAAATATTTCAGAAGCCTTGTGAATGAATAATAAAAAGGTTTCTTTCATGAATTTTGAGTAAATATTGCTTAAATTAAGAGTTAATTGAACCAATTTCCTTTCCAGTTCCTGCATAGATGGTTGAAACCATAGATATCCATATAAGGCTAGATGTCTTAAGGCAGAGTCTCTTCCGGCATCACCGGCGGCCATCTTGCTACAGGGAAGCTTTCTGGTATCTGAAGTAAGGTGAGTGATAAGCACGAACACAAATCCTCTTATCTCGCTGAAATCTTGACGGATTTACAAACGGTTTTGGTTTCTTACAAACGTTATTAACGTGGCTATAATTCTGAACGCTGGAACATGTTGAAATTGCAGATTTTCTTAATTATTCATATGTATGCAGTGTCATAACTACAACTCTGACATTTATAACAAACCAAATCGTTTGAAAATCGGTAGAAAATTGAGCAAGTTATGATTATTTAAAAGTACATGCACCATTAAAACACAATGTTACGAGTGAGCGAGCTCCTGTGGCAAGATGGCCGCCGTGTGCGGACGTCGACCTCCATTGGCCAGCAGCGCGGACGAGACATCTAGCCTTTATTATATGATATCTATGGTTGAAACTGGATGATTTCTGGACTCACAGGATATGACATAACTTCTGGAAGCGCCCCCTTCAGCACTCGTCTGGGTGATGATCTTTTTCTCCAGCAGAACCGCTCCTCCTGAAGCTCCTCCAGAGCCGGAGCTGTTCACGATGGAGGTCACTACCTGTTGGCTGCTCAGGGAGCTGCTGTTTCCCTCTAGTGGGAGAGACACCAAATAACACTCAGCAGGGAAGGAGACTGAACTGTTCTACAATAAAGAGAATGGTACAATCAATGGTTTTTAATATGATGTCATTTTAAATTGCAATTTAAACATACTTGGGGGTAGAGATGTCAGTCTTGTGGTCGTCACAGTTTCGGTATGTTTCTGGATTTCTGTAATTTTTTACGTCATTCAAATTAAGGGACAAAGGAATTTAAATTATAGCCAGTAGCCTACATCATATTTCCAGTTTTACTATGGTTGTGCCAAATAACTAGCCTGGAAATCCAGACCCAAATCCGAAAGATTAAGGGTCTGGCATTGAGTAATGAAAATCGCCCAACTCGAGGGGCGGCACCAAACATGCATTTGAAATCTCACTGCAGGCAATTGGATAACACTACGACCAATCACAACAATACATGGGGTGACATATCCAGCTAACTGGTAGATTAGACTCTTGCCATATCCGTTCGGCAAAACAGCAAAAACATCCTTCTTGCAAAGGAATGATTCGAGCACCGTCTTTGTTCCTCTTTTAGATAAAAAACCAAGTCTAACTTGTTCATTGTAGCGGCCAATGCCGTTTCAAACAACTGGTGTTCAGCCATAGCCATCTTGCAATGTTTACTAATGACTTCGACGTCGTTACTAATGAGGCGCTGTCCTCATCTGTTTAGCTCGCCTCTGGCCCGCATATATCAGATAACCCGATGTGATTGGTGCAGCTCGGCTACAGGGGCATAGTTAATGAGCATCATTACTCGACTCCAGAGTGACTCGCTGAGCAAATTCAAATTGCATAGTAACTCTAACATGGTCCGCGAATGCCCTCCCCTGGCGCCGGCCTAGACCAGGTAAACCCATAGACAGTAAAAGAAATGGACACAGCGACCCCATTGGAACTCAATTGAGACAAGTGAAGCCCGTTTTCAGCGATTTCTTAGCACTTCCTTTCCTGACGCGCAGACTCAAACCGAGCAAAGCGTTACACGGACCACGTGAGCAACCCGTCTGTCTTCTAGTAGCTGTGCCAAGAGAAATCTGAATCATTCCCTTCCGAATCTTGCAGAGACGGAGAGTGTGATTAGGAGCTGTCCATGAGCTTGGAGCAGGAGAAACTTTTGCTAAGTATTCTGATTAATTATATTGTCATTTTGCCTCCACGTCTCCCCGATTGCCCGCGAGCTTCTCCTCCCGTCCATACGGTAATCTCTCTAGTGTGCGACAGAGAGTCGCGTGGTTATGACGCAATCGTTAGCCTACTTTTACAAAAACTGCTTCTACGGGGCCATAACATAAGCTACAAGGTAATGGAGCATTTTATACATTGTCGTGTTTCTTTAGAAATAAAAAATGGACAAATGGAGTCTTCAAACGCCTCAGATGTAAAGTTATTCACTGTCAAAGTGACGCCAAAATGAATGGAAGTCAATGGGATTGCTAACGCAAGTGAAGTTCTGCTACAAGATGGCGGCACCCGGTCGACTTCAACTTCCGGTCGACTTCCTTCCCGCTTGGGTAAACCCAGCCCAATCTGCCAGCGATTTGATTTCGCCCTGTAGCTCAGGCTGGAAACCACATTCTTCTATCCTGCTTCCGTTACAAATTTGCGGGGACCAATCACAAACTGGCTTATCCACCTGGCGCGCTATTGGCGGGTTTAATCCAATCCAATTCCTTTTAACCTCTCGACGATGCTCAATGGCTTCTTTAGTTTAGCAAACAAATCGCTCGAGTGGGTGTAAATACCACTCACTTTCACGGTTTTTTTTTTTTTTTTTTTTTTTGCACAAGCTGCAAAAATCGCTCGATGCCATCGCTGCTTCTGCAAACCGCTGATCAATGCTACAAACCAACACGTTTGTTGACACTGACACGTTTCCTGCCTAGAGTTTTCACTGCAAAGTACGTCACGTGGATCGTTGGTCTGATTGGTTCAAGGACTATCCAATTGCGTACAGTCATTTGAACTATGCCCGTTGATCACGCTAGAAAATACAGAGCAGACTCCCCAGACTAATGTTCTAGTTGCTGGCTGCAGTTCACTTAATGGCCACCGGTGTCGCTAATAATAATAAGAGTTTCTGAATTCTACATATAGCTCTTGTAATTCTATGAGAGATAAAAGTGTTTTCCACACTTACCTTTTGCAGATCCTCCAGATCCCCCCTCTACTTTGACAATCTTGGTTGTGGTTAGCTTGTCCATTCCATGTTAACTACTGTAAAGCAAATTGACTCTTATCAATAAAATAAGACATCAAATTTTTTTTTTTTACTTTTTCCTTTCTTTTTTTTTAAATTAGCATTAGCATTATTAACACAAAATGCTTTTCAAAGAATACATGCAAACAACGAAGAAAAAACAAACAACGAAGTAATGATCAACTCTTCAAGATTTCAGACATAAGCATATCCTTAGAAATAGATTTACAGCCCATTAAAGTATCATTTTAGCTTCCAGTAAATATCTTTATCTTTCTTTAAACCTTTAAATTTCTGGTCTGGCTTTTTACAATATGCAACACTTACACTTCAGAACCACAAAGAGTGTTTTTTTTTCTTTTGTCTTCTAGGAAAAATAACCTAGACACTTATACACCGATTTAGCAACCTATAATGTAACCAGAGAAAAACCAAATAACAACTTAACTCATCCCTATACAGCCAAAATGTGTTTTGCTGAACCGAAGGTGCTCTACAAATGCACAAATTGGTATTGAAATAACATATAGTACAAAAGCAAATTTGTGAAACCAAAAAAAAAAAAAAAAAAGCATCAGAAAACAGACTTCTGCTCAGAACAAAATGACACTTACCACTTGTTATAATTTACCGTCTCATGTCAAATGGTCTATCTTGTATCATCACACTGATGTTTTTCAGTTCAAGTTCAATCACAGCACCCCTCAGAAAAATATTTTTTCAGCTTGGATTTCAAGCCTTCTTAACACATCTGGAGCCAACAAGTTTAAACCTGAAGTTTTCCTGAAGGCAGTATGTACACCTGACACATCATACTGTTTGTAGGATTTGAAATTCAATTATTCCTGCGTTTTCTGTGAAATTCAACTTCATAATCAGCTGTTTCATTTCTTAAATACATTAGAAGTCTTTGTGATACTTCAAAGTTACAAAGTCAGTCTCCTTAAATTCTAGCTTAGAGCTTTTGGAGCATCCCAATAACTTTTCAATAACAACAACAACAACAACAACAAAAAAGTTTGTTTTTTGTTAGTAAAGTGAGTTTAAATTGACATTTTTGTACGGTTTTTAAATATATTAAATAATGCAAAGGATGGATCATAAAACTCATTGATTCAATGAATGAGTAAATAAACAATTACAAAAAATACATTAAATAAACATATATGGCTTGAATCAATGAGTTTTATAATCTTTATATATATATATATATATATATATATATATATATATATATATATATATATATATATACATATATATATATATAATATTTTTGATTGTAATATGGCAACATACCATGGTATATCACTCATAGTTGAATGTAGACTACATGTTAAAAGACCAAATAACAAACAGCATATTTTAATTTGTATGTATAAATAAATAAAATATTATAATTATATAAATAATATAAGTAATAATATAATTTGAAAACCTTTGAAGTAAATGCAAATTAAATATTTTGAATGCGAAAGACATATTTTCCGGAAGTGAGCATATGCCATTCCATCCATTGATATGTTCATCCATCCATCCATGCATTCGTCTATCCCCAAACATCAAGACCTTTAGCACCTCCACTAATGCCATGTTTATCACCACCATGATAATAGTCATTTGCTCTACATCCTGATATTACTTTGGATAATGAGCCATTTATAAATGGCAGTGAAAGACACTCTGAACTGCGGTTATGAATCTGTTATAGCCTACAACTAAATTACAGCTACCCATGCTGCATATAAACTCATGTTAATTAGTGTTTATGTATGTGTCTATGCTTGTTCTATAATGCATTTGTGGTTGCCTGACATTTTTTTCTGTCATGATTTGATCAAAATTATAGCCTACATCTAAACACAATAAGCTCATGACCACAAGTGAATACTTACAAGAGCTTTTTCTTTACAGATAAGTTACTATGAGTGTTTAATGATGTAAGCTACACTCTTAAAAATAACGGTTGTAAAATGGGGTTTCTAACGATGCCATAGAAGAACGATTTTGGGTTCCCGAAAGAACCTTTCGGTGAAAACAAAAGTTCTTAAAGTAAAAAATAAATAAAAATTCTTAGTGTAAAGGGCATTTTAATAATCTAAAGAAAGAACCTTTTGTGAAATGGAAAGATTCCATGGATGCTAAAGGTTCTTCATGAAAACAAAACAAACTTAATCTTAGAAATCGATTTTTCTAAAATGATATAATAATTTTATTAAATCACATTGAATATTTCTGTCTTAAGCCTGACAATGTGCCAGAGATTTCACCTCTTCATTGCCAGTGGTTTTCATTAATGATTCAGCAGCTTGGCTGTTCCTAGCTGCATAACTCAGAACACCAACCTGACAGACTTTTCCCGTCCGTGAAACACATGACCTTAAACTTGCGCTTCAAAACAGTTCAGGTTTAGTTATAAAACTAAACAATGCAGATCTTAAGTCCCTCAGTATAGCATATCAACAACATTTCATTTAAAAGACCGTTAAAACTCACCTTGACTCTCGTTTAGGAGAAATGAGTGTAATGTTCTCGTTGTGCCCGTTCTTCTGTGTAAAGATGTGCTCCAAAAAGCGATTATATTTACGAGCTGGTACGTTCAGATGTGATGAGTAATCCAGGACCCCTTTACATGCACTGTATCATGTATGTATGTTTTTCTGACCTACAGCCACTTACAGGCGAGTTTTGACAAGACGAAGGGGCTGTCACTTCATGAGACCCCTGAAGCACTTTTATTTGTGAAAACTGAAAACAGAACAAAATCATTTGAAAAAATCGCCTGGGAGAAAGTTATTTAAGTGGAATTTCGATAGTAAAGTTATGGCTTGAGGATATATCACAACCTGTTCCATATAAGTCTGGCTTCCACTGCATTCCATATAGGTAGTTCACTGAATATGAGACGAGTAGGCCTACTGTATTTGTCACTGGGGGTCATGGGAATTATCCCTTGCAATAGTAAAATCATGAAGTCAGTATCATCTTAGCAGTAATGATGACCATTTGCATTGCAGCTGGAATGCAAAACTGGAGTAAAAATGCAATGTGGCTATATGATTTTTGGCTGGATACTAGATGGTCAATTGTGATGTCGATGCTGAGAGGATGTTCAGCATTAGATTGTGCTTGTCTCTGAGAGTCTCTCTCTCTCTCTCTCTCTCTCTCTCTCTCTCTCTCTCTCTTTCTCTCTCTCTCTCTCTCTCTCTCTCTCTCTCTTTTGAACAGGTGTGAAGGAATGAATCAACACACTTCAGTGATTCACCATGGAGTCATTTTATCAGTCGCTCATATCTGTCATTACATATTTGACATGCTCTGATGATGTGACTGATGGTTGTTGATTTACAGATTAAATATTCAGATTAAACTGATTTAATTAGTACATCTTAGATTATTATGCATTATAAGAAATGCTACATTGTGTGTAGACCTTAGAATTTATTTATGTAATTTATTTATTTATTTATTTTATTTTATGACAATAAAATGAAAAAACTTTTCTGTTAAAAATGGTCAAAATTAAACTTTTCCCGAAACACACTGAAATTCCCATATTTCTTTTTTTTTTTTGTTCTTATGGATAACAAGAAAACTGCTCACTCTGAAGGATCTACTAAAGGGAAAAAAGCGGGAAAAAACTCAGTTCAGTGTGTTTCTGGAAAAGTTTAATTTTGACCATTTTTACCAAAGAATAAAAAGAAAAACACTGAGCTTACTCAGGGTCTGTCTTGTAGTATATGAAACTTGTATAATATCTGTCATTATTAATGGTAAGGCATGACCTTAAGACATCATGCAAACATTGACCCTGTATTTAACTGCGTTTCTTTCAGTGAACAGAAATACAAATTTTATAAATATAGGCCTTATTATAAGAATGTATTCAAAAGTTTTCCATGCCAGTGCTGGATCAACAGTGTTTGAACATGTCTTAGACAGGTATAAATGTCAGTTTTCTTCAATGCCTAGAGGTCTAAGTAAGCAAACTTTATTGGAAGCTTCAATCAAAAATTCTTCAGACAACATTGTAAAAGCACAAGTGTCTTATTAAAGAGCAAAGGAAAGTTATTTTTTTCTTTTGCCTTTGCTTTTTCTTCTTAGTGCTTAACATCCATTTGACCTTTATTTTTACCAACTCGTTGTACTGTACTTGATTTATTGTAAAGGAACGACAAGCAAAATTCCCTTAAGCCACAGGGTAGAAAATTTCACAGAAACAGTCAAGTTAAGGCAAAGCACCAACCCTGATGACCAGAGGCCTACACAATTTCACTGAAACTGGACGAAATCAGAGATGAACATAAAACATGAAAGAGTCATCAGACTCATCACACATTTGACTTGTTCAACATGTTAGGGTCTGTGCAATGCCATTTCTAAATGTGACCTGATACTTGAACTTTTCTTGACACTTGAGAATTTTTAACACTTAAAAAACCCAATATAAAAAAATTATGCTTACATAAATAGCAGTATAGTTCCTTGACAACTTAATGTTCGAGCCTGTTATGTTCATCTCTGATTTCGTGCTATGCATAAGTTTAGACACCCATACTAAAGTTGACTAAAAAGAGGAATAAAAAAATCATCTTTTGGAAATTGAACTTAATGCCTTAATTAAAAAAATTAGGAAAAATCCAACCTTTAAGGACACCAATTTTTTTTGTGAATGAATAATGTATCGTAAATAAATAAATGTTCTTCCTTAAAATACAGGGTGCATAAGTTTGGACACCCCTATGTTAAATTCCCATAGAGGCAGGCAGGTTTTTATTTTTAAGTATTTAAAAAAAAATTTTTTTTAGGATACTATGCATCCTGCACATCATCACATAGCCTTCACCATACCTAGAGATTAGCATGGTTTTATTTCAGTTAGCCTAATAGCTGGTTTGATTTGCATTGAGAAATGATCTTATGGAAAGTACTCCATGCCAATCTCTAGGTATGGTGAAGGCTATGTGATGATGTGGGGCTATTTTAATTCCAAAGGCCAAGGGAACTTTATCAGGATGCATAGTATCCTAAAAAAATAATTAAAAAAAATTAAAAATAAAAACCTGCCTGCCTCTATGGGAATTTAACATAGGGGTGTCCAAACTTATGCACCCTGTATTTTAAGGAAGAACATTTATTTATTTACGATACATTATTCATTCACAAAGAAAATTGGTGTCCTTAAAGGTTGGATTTTTCCTAATTTTTTAAATTAAGGCATTAAGTTCAATTTCCAAAAGATGATTTTTTATTCCTCTTTTTAGTCAACTTTAGCATGGGTGTCTAAACTTATGCATAGCACTGTATATATATATATATATATATATATATATATATATATATGAAAGGAGAATGTATGTGTGTGTGAGAGTAGAAATGTATGTATGTGAAAGGAGAATGTATGTGGGTGTGCATATAGAAATGAATGTATGTGAAAGGAGTATGTATGTGTGTGACAGTATAAATGTATGTACTTGAAAGGAGAATGTATGTGTGTGTGCATATAGAAATGTATGTATGTGAAAGGAGAATGTATGTGTGTGTGCGTGTAGAAATGAATGTATGTGAAAGGAGTATGTATGTGTGCGAGAGTATAAATGTATGTATGTGAAAGGAGTATGTATGTGTGTGAGAGTAGAAATATATGTATGTGAAAGGAGAATGTATGTGTGTGCGTATAGAAATGTATGTATGTGAAAGGAGAATGTATGTGTGTGACAGTAGAAATGTATGTATGTGAAAGGAGAATGTATGTGTGTGAGAGTCGAAGAATGGATTTTGGCTTGTACGGCCCCTCATATGTGTCTGTGCGTGTGGATTTGTATGTGTGTGTATGGGTGTGTGTCTGTGCGTGTGGATGTCAGTGTGTGTGCATGTTTGCGTTTGTTTGTATTCCTGCATGTGTGTGTGTGACAGTATCATCCTAAACCAGCAACCCTTCGCTCAACAGCACCATCTACAGGCCGATGAGTGTACAGTCACTAAATGTGCACATAAATGAATTTATTTTATACCCCCCCATCAGTGGTGGAATGTAACGAAGTAAAAATACTTCGTTACTTTACTAGTACATTTTTCACGTATCTGTACTTTACTTAAGTAGAATCAATAGTGCATACTTTTGACTTTTACTTCGTTACTTTTTGCAGCAATTATTATACTTTCTACTCCACTACATTTCTACAACGTTTCTTTACATTTTCGTTACATTTTCTGATCAGTTTTTCCCCTTGCCAAAACAGGGATTGAAAAAAATCTCCATGTTTTCGGTGCTGACGCGTTCATGTAACATGCAACTGTGGCGCTGCCAAGAAAGCTGTCACAAAGAACCGGCAAAAGTAATGATTATGAATATGTAAAATATAACAAGGAGACATTTTAATTGATTCTGACGCGCGATCTTTGCAGTGAACGCGCCAGAGAGAAATGCACATTTTATACGGATTACATGCAGAAAACAGTCTGTTTTCTTTCGTTTTGAATTGTTCTGTTTAAAAGTACACATTTCAAGTTTTCTATATACATCTCAGGTCTGTGAGGCAAGTACAGACCTGAGTTTCGGTTCATGAGTTTCACCAGTTCACGCGCCCGCGCCTCCGTGTCCTGATCTATTTTCTGCTATATTTACTTATTTATTAAATCCATGAAACATGAATGAAATATTGATTAAAATTAAGATACAATTAATATGAAACGAAATTCACTTTAAAGAAGGGCTTTTGAGGTCTCTGTGAACGTTTTAAAGCAGTATTTTAGTGCCGCTTTCAGAGCGCTCACGTGCGTAATGGAGAACTGACACGTCCGTAACATTGTTTTTTCCTCATAAATGTGAACACAAAAAAATAAAATGAATATGATATGTTCTGTGATATGTTCTTCATCCGGTGGTTATTACTTTTGGTTTGCACAGTGAAATTCACAGAATTACTAAAAAAATATTTTGCCACCTAAAAGTTAAAGATTTTTTTTGTGTGTCACGTTACGGATTTATATTTCCCTCATATTAAAATATAAAACGCATGTGTCTGTAGACTAGTATTTTTCTAATGTCTGGACTTCTTTATTAAGGGAGTATGGATATATAAACAGTTTCAATTTGAGAATTTACATTTCAAGTTTTTACTGCAATTGTCACGTCCATATAACGCTGGGATTGCCCAATTTTAAAGAATTTATCCAGGTCTACGTATTGTATAATGTTAACTTCAAATAAGGTGTGTGTTGCGATTCTGCCTTCTCACACTCACACCACGACACAGGTTCGTGGGTCCGAGTGTCGCGATTTCGGTTTCATATTGCATATTGTTACAGCCCTAATTATTAGAATATAGACATTAAGAGAATAAATTGTTCTGAAAGTACTTTTACTTTTAATACTTAAAGTACATTTAAAATCAGGTACTTTTTACTTAAGTAGGGTTTTCATTGTGGTACTTTTACTTTTACTAAAGTAAATATGTCTCTGGTTATTTGTACTTTTACTTAAGTACTGAGATTCAGTACTTCCTCCATCACTGCCCCCCATGGATGAAATTCTACAAAACTTAGCAGAGGATACCCCCAGAGGATGTCAAGTTAATCATACACATGAAATATGGTGCAGTTCTGAACATCTCCACTGAAGATAGGGGCGATTAAAGCAGAATAATATTGCATTTTTATTTTTTATGGGAGGGGCGCAAATCACAAATGAGTGATTATGGGCTAGGTTGATGTGGGCCCTTAAGAGCAACATACCATAAAAATTTCTTCATCCTCGGTGCCTCGGTTCAGGTAGTTATTTAGGAAAAACTGCATTTTTTTGGGTTGGGGGGGCCCAGCGCGGGGGGGGGGGGGAGTGGCCCCCGGGGACCAAACAAATTTTTTACGTAGAAGTCTAGTGGGGCTACATGCCCACCAAATTTCATGTTCCCCGGTGTTTCGGTGTCCCTGGTATCGTTGACGAAAAATTTACGGGGGCCCCAGCGCAGGGGGGGGGGAAGTGGCCCCCGGGGACCAAACGAAATTTTTCTGTAAAAGTCTAGTAGACCAACATACCATAAAAATTTCTTCATCCTCGGTGCCACGGTTCAGGTAGTTATTTAGGAAAAACTGCATTTTTTTGGGTTTGGGGGGGCCCAGCGCGGGGGGGGAGTGGCCCCCGGGGACCAAACGGAATTTTTCCGTAGAAGTGTAGTGGGGCTACATGCCCACCAAATTTCATGTTCCCCGGTGCTTCGGTGTCCCTGGTATCGTTGACAAAAAATTTACGGGGGCCCCAGCGCGGGGGGGAAGTGGCCCCCGGGGACCAAACGAAATTTTTCCGTAAAAGTCTAGTAGACCAACATACCATAAAAATGTCTTCATCCTCGGTGCCACGGTTCAGGTAGTTATTTAGGAAAAACTGCATTTTTTTGGTTTTGGGGGGGCCCAGCGCGGGGGGGGGAGTGGCCCCCGGGGACCAAACGAAATTTTTCCGTAGAAGTCTAGTGGGGCTACATGCCCACCAAATTTCATGTTCCCCGGTGTTTCGGTGTCCCTGGTATCGTTGACGAAAAATTTACGGGGGCCCCAGCGCGGGGGGGGGGGGAGTGGCCCCCGGGGACCAAACGAAATTTTTCCGTAAAAGTCTAGTAGACCAACATACCATAAAAATTTCTTCATCCTCGGTGCCACGGTTCAGGTAGTTATTTAGGAAAAACTGCATTTTTTTGGGTTTGGGGGGGCCCAGCGCGGGGGGGGAGTGGCCCCCGGGGACCAAACGAAATTTTTCCGTAGAAGTGTAGTGGGGCTACATGCCCACCAAATTTCATGTTCCCCGGTGCTTCGGTGTCCCTGGTATCGTTGACGAAAAATTTACGGGGGCCCCAGCGCGGGGGGGGAAGTGGCCCCCGGGGACCAAACAAATTTTTTCCGTAAAAGTCTAGTAGACCAACATACCATAAAAATTTCTTCATCCTCGGTGCCACGGTTCAGGTAGTTATTTAGGAAAAACTGCATTTTTTGGGGTTTGGGGGGGCCCAGCGCGGGGGGGGAGTGGCCCCCGGGGACCAAACGGAATTTTTCCGTAGAAGTGTAGTGGGGCTACATGCCCACCAAATTTCATGTTCCCCGGTGCTTCGGTGTCCCTGGTATCGTTGACGAAAAATTTACGGGGGCCCCAGCGCGGGGGGGGGGGGAAGTGGCCCCCGGGGACCAAACGAAATTTTTCCGTAAAAGTCTAGTAGACCAACATACCATAAAAATTTCTTCATCCTCGGTGCCACGGTTCAGGTAGTTATTTAGGAAAAACTGCATTTTTTGGGGTTTGGGGGGGCCCAGCGCGGGGGGGGAGTGGCCCCCGGGGACCAAACGAAATTTTTCCTTAGAAGTCTAGTGGGGCTACATGCCCACCAAATTTCATGTTCCCCGGTGCTTCGGTGTCCCTGGTATCGTTGACGAAAAATTTACGGGGGCCCCAGCGCGGGGGGGGGAAGTGGCCCCCGGGGACCAAACGAAATTTTTCCGTAAAAGTCTAGTAGACCAACATACCATAAAAATTTCTTCATCCTCGGTGCCACGGTTCAGGTAGTTATTTAGGAAAAACTGCATTTTTTGGGGTTTGGGGGGGCCCAGCGCGGGGGGGGGGAGTGGCCCCCGGGGACCAAACGAAATTTTTCCTTAGAAGTCTAGTGGGGCTACATGCCCACCAAGTTTCATGTTCCCCGGTGCTTCGGTGTCCCTGGTATCGTTGACGAAAAATTCAGTAAGGTGACGAAAAAAAAAAAAAAAAAAACTTTGACAATCCCTATATGACCGCTTTCGCTAGCTACGCTAGCGGCGGTCATAATAAATGTTTTTGAGTTTTAGGAGATTTTCTTTTTCTTTTCATTTATTCACCTGTCAGGATAAAAAAAATGCTTTTCAAATAATTCCCTTTCGAGTGAAGATCGTATCATTCCAAACAAGACCACACCTGTTGTGTTATATCATTCCTGACATCAGATAGACGCTGAAGAGTCATCACTGATGAATCAAGGTACATGTGGTTCCAGGGGAAGATAAAGTTGTGGATTGTTTCTTAATACAGCATGTTGTTTTTCTGCCAAATGCAGTAAGCAAATAAGTCCCTCTAGGTCTTTTAAATAGTGTTGCAATTAAATGGAATTTTTAATGGCATCCTTGGATGAACATTTCTGTAAATCAAATTTGTCAGGGTTGGGTGAGGTATGAGGCAAGGACTCAAGATGCAAGAAACAATGGGCTTTTATTAATAATAAAATAAAACAAAATAAACTTACCCTGTGTGGAAAACATGGGCAGGACACGACTTAATGTATTTATAAACATTTTAAGGAACTCTTACAGTTTTTCTCGATTGTTTACACACATTTTCTGGTACTTGAGACACAATGACCACAACATGTAACTCATTCACCAACCCCCTGAACCAATCCGGCTAAACTACAAGCACAATTCCTGCTTTACACTCAAACTTCAGTTCTAAAACACTTTTTTCAAAACACTACACACAATTCTCTGCTTTTGGCACAATTTTCATGCAGAAAATCTCTTGTTTTCACAAGGAACACACTGCCATTCAAATATGCACACTGACTCATCACATGGGCAAACACCCGTCACAGTTTTACAATTAGCAATCAGAGCTTTAGCATAAAAGGGCAACAGGTGAGCTCTTCAATGGGGCAATGGATGCCAACATTGGAATTTTTTTTTTTTTTACTGTAACTGTATACAGTTTCTTCAGTACAATTCTTCTGTTGTTTTGTATGTAGACCACTGTATGTACAACTTTGTGTTGGTTGGGATGTACACTGTGTACATTGTTTTTGTGGGGAAAATAAAATATATTTGTTACCGTGTATTTGTGTGTTCTGAGTATAAAAACAATGTTCTCAAATATTTTACAACACACTTATGTATGTACTGTCTGTAGAAAGTGTAACACTGAACAAAAAAAAAGGCCTAAGTCATTATGATGAATGGAGAAGAAGTGTTTTCCAGTCATCATAGTGTTTTACATTGAGCACATCAGTGTTCAACTGGTTCTTATAAATGTCTATTCATATGACGGTTTGTGTGTGTCATTTGAAAACAAAATACCATTTTGAGAAGAAATAACATTGTTTTGAATGTAAAGTTTCATTTTGCAGGAGAAATGAGGGATTTTGCCCATTGTGTGTGTGTTTTTTTATTTGTGTGTAGAGTTCTGAGAATATGAGGCATGCTTTCAGAAAATGTGTGTAAACAATCAAGAAAAACTGTAATACTAATGTAATTCATGTCAAATAAAGGTTGGTTTAAAGCACTTAATTCATGACATTTTCCAATATTCAGTGACCTAATCTAAAGTGAGAACAATATACAGTTAACAACGCATTATCTAACTCTTTACATATGAGCTAATTAAACAATAATAATTTGTTAAATACACTGACAATGAATGAAGAACTCACAAATTATATATATTAACTACAGTTTATAAACTATGAATTAACTATAAACTAATAGTTTGCTACTGATTTGTAAATACTTTATTAATGTATATACGTATTATAAAGTGTTACCAGTTATTTAAGAATTTGAAAGTTAATAGTCACTGTTAATGATGTCCAGCACTAGATTAAATGTAAATTAAAAATAAAAAGTTTTAAAAGTGAATATTTGGCATTTCATGAATGCATACTTTTAAACCTAAAACATATTAGGCCTATATGTGTCTGGGCTTGATCCACAAAGCTATTGCATATCTGTTCAGGCTAGTAAATGCCATACAGAGGAGAAGCATTAATCATAGCTGACAGACTGAAGCATTCACTCTAATCAACCTTATAGCTTATAGTTATCAAGTGACATGACATGAGAAATACAGGTGTTTTCACTGAGGAAAATTGTTGCACTTGCCCCACCCCCCTGATTAGAGATGTTGATGTGGTGGCTTAAAATATGCTGATTATGATGTATGAGGATGGAGCTTAACCAGCACCAGTTTGATAAATACAACCTACTCTTGTAAGAAAAAAGAGGGGGAACAGAATCCTGTGTCAATCGATATGTCTGAATCTATGATTAGAGGTGGTACTAATGTCTATCAAACTGATGCTGGTCAGGGCCGGATATAGGCATGGGCAAGGAGGGGCAATGCCCCCCCAAATGCCGTGACTGCCCCCCCCCAAACGTGATGGCATGCAAAGATCCCAAATTTAAAAAATATTTCAAGAAAAATGGTCAGAGTGAGCGCTCTCTGCTCTCTATCCCTCATTCAAAGTTGCTACTGATTGGTAGATGCATAGGGAGGGCGTGGCCAGTCGCTTCACCGGCTTGTGGTGAACCTGCTGTGCTGAGCCTGAGCTTCACGTCCCTGAGGCTGCGTCCGAAATCGCATACTTTGTGAGTAGGTACTACATTTAAATTAGAACGTACTTCGCGACCGTTAAAAAAGTACGTTCTATATAGTATGAATACGGGTAGTATGAATGGAGTCCGGACGTACTACATGCGCCATGTTGGTATTGTCACGTAACATGCGCGGTCACATCAGCGCGAAAATTTAAAGAGCCCGTTCCACTGACTGCACCAGAGCAATGTTTTTAGTTGTTCTTTCCGCTTTCGTCTGCGTTTTTACGTCGTTCGTGCTCACAATTCAGAGTCGTCGCGGTCAGTTGCTCGCACACACACAAACCTGTGAACAATGAGAGAGGTTGATTTTTGGTAAGGAAAAAGTAATTTATTTGCTTGTGATATTGCCATCAATGAATAAACATGAATGAATCAATAATATGCGTGTGTTTATCTCTGTCGATTCATTCATAGATGGCAATATCACAGTGTGTGTGTGTGTGTGTGTGCATATATATATATACACACACACACACACACACACACACACACACACAGTGAACAATAGGGTAACACACTCGAGGTCAGATACAATACACACACACATTCATTCATACATACATACATGTGTATATATGAAGACTTAAGACGTAAAAGAAAAGAATTCTTCTAAAATGAGCATTTTTATCAAACTTGTATTATTTAGGTTCAGTAATTTCACTTTAATGACAATTAATAGGTCCTTTTCATTGCCATTAAAGTGAAATAACTGAACATAAACATACAAGCTTGATAAAAATAATCAAACTAAAAGAAAATTCCAGATGGCACTTAGAGGCTTTTACATTAAGTATTCATATATATGTATGTGTGTGTGTATAATATATATATACACACACACACATATAAGAAATGGAGCATATACAGATATAATACATATAAATAATCCAACACCGAAAACAAGTGTCTTGTCGATTCAAATCGTATTCTAAAATAAACTATGAACACGTTTACAGATTGTGAGCCCTACAACGCCAATTCTTCATCTATATTTTAAAGATGGAGCTGACCTCCACCCCTCACGGTAGTCCATCCAGTCACTGATTGCGACCATGGGTGGAAAAAAAGGCCATCGAGGTGCTGGTGCTCTAGCTACACATCACATATTTGAGCTTAATTTTTTACAAATTATTTACTTTAAATTTAGGTAGGAAAAATTAATGTGGAAATCCAAAAATTGCCCAGGGTGTAAAGTTCTCATCTTGTACACATGCTTTTAAAGAAACAGATTTTAAATTATTTGAAAGTGATGCCCAACAAATGAGATTGTTAGTAAGAAAGTCCCTTTAGATCTTTAGAAACCTGTGAAGGTTAACTTACTGAAGCTGCTGACGTTGATTTTCTTCCCTCAAGATGACACTTTAATAAAAAAAGTTTTAAAACTTTTGCTTTTGGTGGTGCTTTAAGCTATATTATACTACTTTGTGCCAAAGTTTTGTGATTTTGTTTTAAACTTTTGTATTCTGTATCCATTTAAAAGTTAAATAATATACAAAAATAAAGCAAATACATTTTAAAGGTGTCTGGGGTGTGTGGATATTTCTCTTCAGTGTGGCACTATTTTTCAGATATACCTGCAATTTGCTTTTCAAAAACAAAAAGAAGAAAAAAACATCTGGAATCTGTCACAAAATAAGTGCACACACAACACCCTTTAAAAATATTAATTACTCCATGCCACATATTAAATACTTTACAACTGACCATCTAACTACCGGTACTGTAAATCCCTGGGAATTAAGTGTTTTGTAATAAAACTTGCTAAAACAGCATTACAAAATGAACTTACTAACAAATAAATGGAAAGAGAGTGTGTAACATTTGTTTTCTTTATTATAATTTTTTTTTAGCAATTTCTAAAAGCTGAAGGAATCTTTCCTCTCTCTCTCGTCGCTCTTTCTTTTCTTTCCTCCCTTTCATTAGCCACTCTATAAAGAACACAGGTGTGGTCATCAGCCCCTGCAAAATCAACACAGAATTTAACATTAGTGATGAACCATGCTCAATCTATATTATTAAATTAATATTAATGTTGGACAAGTTGAGGTACACTTGATTACAGTAGCTTGCTTTGTAGCCAACACATATTACATATCAACACTGGTAAAGAAGAAATAAAACCGTTGTAAAATTAAAAAAGAAAAGTTTTGTAACCCTCTCATTTATCTGAGAAACAACGTCGTTGTTTAAATAAAACAGTGTTAACTGACAGACATTAGCTCGTTCTGTTCGGCAATAATAATAATGATAAAATTGTCATTTTGCAGCCAATTCACAAACTTGTACCCTCAATTTACATTATTTAAACTTTTAACAAGTCAATCGTTTACTTGTATGACGTTAAACGAATACAATTTAACCACAAATAAACAAAAAGTGTGTTGTAAAGTACTTACACTTGAAAACAGCCGCGTCTCCGTTTTCCGCCATTTTCAAATATAACGACGACAACTCCTCTCCCGTGGCATCATGGGATAGTAAAGTGTCCATCGTATGCGCACTTCAGAATCTCGCCGGATGTAGTAGGTCATCCGGGTACTTCTCGCCTACTGTTTTTCGAATTCTATGATTTCGGACATACTACTCTGCTCGCGTACTGTTTTTCGCATACTATCCACAACTTTCCTGCGAGTCTTAATGGGCGTCGCCATGACACTCGATACTTCCTGTTGCCGGTATCTCAGTTCCGGTTTAGCCTAACGCTTAATAAAAATAGCACACAGGGGATACTCGCGTCGCGGTACAAACGGGTGAAACTGATTACTGACAAGTAGTAATGCTGACAGATAAGCAATGGCTCCTTGTGGCTCAACGTGTAACGTTGTCAGGTGTACAAACAACACGCGAAAACTGAAGGATTTAATGAATGGGAGTTGTTTCCAATATAAACTGACCCTCTACGCAGAAAGAGTGTTTCTTGTAACGCTATAGTACAACTGTATATATTTTTAAGTGGTATGTTTATTGTTTTCAATAATTTGAAAATTAATTCGAGAATTAACTTGAATGTGCAGCAATTTGTACAGATAGAGAGTATGTAGGCCTAGGCTACTATATTTGTTGTAGCCATTAAATACCATTTAGTTTCATATTTGTTCAAATATTATAATGTCATTTTTTCCATCTATGTTGATTATGAAAAGTGAACACCATGATAGGATGCATCGGGAGACATAGTGGGGTCAGACATGAGAAATATAGCCTATCTTAAGAAAGCTTTAAATGTCTTTAAACGAAACACTCTCTGATTATGTAATCCAAGATGCATTTCTCTCTAGGTTATAGGCGCGTTCACTACGGAGATGGCGATCGTCAACTTCATCTTTGCAGCAGACACTGACAGAAAACACTACAGAAAACATTAAAAATCAATGCACGCGTGTCTCTGGATTTACAAATGCACATCTTGCTTATTGCACGCACACTCGGCACACATATGATGTCGAAATAACGAGATATTGTGTTGAAATAACATTATTAATAATAATAAATCTTTAATAATATTTGATTGAATGCCGAATGTTGTGCTTGTGCAATTTAATACAATTAATACTTTAATTGTGATCATTAAAATAATTGAATATTAAATATTAAGTGGCCAATTTTTGCTAATTTATTAAAAGTATTTATATGTAATATATCTAGCACCCCCTCAGCACACGTTAAAAAAATATCTGGCGCCACCCCTGGTTATAACGGCCCACGTATTAAAAATGATTGGGTCAAAATTGGGCTCGGGCTCATAATTACAGTTAATGTGTCGGGCTGGCTCGGACACAACGGGCTCAGGTAGGGTCGAGCTTGATTTTTTTGGGCCCGATCTAAGCTCTACTCCTCATTATCCAAGCAAGTTGTTTGTGCTTGTTGAGGCTCTATGATAGCGGTATCTTCAGGCTAACGTAAACCGGAAGTTCGTTACCGGCTTGTTCTACGCATAGACAGTATATAAACTGGACACAGCGACCCCATAGGTTTCAACGGAGAGAAAGTGAAGCACATTAGAAGCCCTCATTTCCTGATTGCCAAGCGTACTGCGCAGACTCAAACTGAGCTTGACAACGTGGATGTGACGTGAGCAGCCTGCCTGACAGTTGTAAGTTTTCTAGTAGCTGTGCCAAACGAAATCTGAACCATTCCCTTCCGAATCTTGCAGAGATGGAAAGCGTGAGTAGGATCTGTCCATGAGCTAGGAGCAGGAGCAACGTCATGACTCTCTATGGCCTTCTCCCTTGACTTTATCGGACTTTATGCCTCCACGTCCCCCCGATTGCATGCGAGCTTCTCTTCCTGTCTCTACGGTAATTTCCAGAGAGTCGCGTGGTTATGACGCAATCGTTAGCCTACTTTTACAAAAACTGCTTCTACGGGGCCATAACGTAAGATACAAGGTAATGGAGCCTTTTATACATTGTCGTGTTTCTTTAGAAATAAACCATGGACAAATGGAGTCTTTAAACACCTCAGATGTAAAGTTATTCGCTGTCAAAGTGACGCCAAAATGAATGGGAGTCAATGGGATGCTAACAGCAGGTGAAGGCTTGTTAGCCAATGGCGGCCCCCGGGGGTACCTTCAAAGTAATATGAAACGCTTACCCACTGGTTCTACGTTGCCATAGAGATCACGGGAAAGGTCAGAGTTCGGGAAAGTCGTGGATATCCACAACTTTCCTGCGAGTCTTAATGGGCGTCGCCATGACACTCGATACTTCCTGTTGCCGGTATCTCAGTTCCGGTTTAGCGTAACGCTTAATGAAGCTTGCACACAAGGGATACTCGCGTCGCGGTACAAACGGGTGAAACTGATTACTGACAAGTAGTAATGCTGACAGCAATGGCTCCTTGTGGCTCAACGTGTACCGTTGTCAGGTGTACAAACAACACGCGAAAACCGAAGGATTTTATGAATGGGAGTTGTTTCCAACATAAACGGACCCTCTACGCAGAAAGAGTGTTTCTTGTAACGCTACTTAGAAAAAACTGCAGTACAACTGTATATATATTTTTAAGTGGTATGTTTATTGTTTTCAATAATTTGAAAATTAATTCGAGAATTAACTTGAATGTGCAGCAATTTGTACAAATAGAGAGTATGTTGGCCTATATTTGTTGTAGCCATTAAATAAGAGCATTTAGTTTCATATTTGTTCAAATATTATAATGCAATTTTTTTCCATCTATGTTGATTATGAAAAGTGAACACCATGATCATCTTCATCTTTGCAGCAGACACTGACAGAAAACACTAGTTTATTAATAAAAATCAATGCACGCGTTTCACTGGATTTACAAATGCACATCTTGCTTATTGCACGCACACTCGGCACACATATGATGTCAAAATAACGAGATATTGTGTTGAAATAACATTATTAATAATAATAAATCTTTAATAATATTTGATTGAATGCCGAATGTTGTGCTTGTTCAATTTAATAACATTAATACTTTAATTGTGATCATTAAAATAATTGAATATTAAATATTAAGTGGCCAATTTTTGCTCATTTATTAAAAGTATTTATATATAATAGCACCCCCTCAGCACACGTTAAAAAATTATCTGGCGCCGCCCCTGGTTATAACGGCCCACGTATTAAAAATGATTGGGTCTAAATTGGGCTCGGGCTCATAATTACAGTTAATGTGTCGGGCCGGGCTCGGACACAACGGTCTCAGGTAGGGTCGGGCTTGATTTTTTGGGCCCTATCTAAGCTCTACTCCTCATTATCCAAGCAAATTGTTTGGGTTTGTTGAGGCTCTCTGATAGCGGTATCTTCAGGCTAACGTAAACCGGAAGTTCGATACCGGCTTGTTCTACGTTGCCATAGCGATCACGGGAAAGGTCAGAGTTCGGGAAAGTCGTGGATAGTAGGGAAGTATTCGATTTCGGACGCAGCCTCAGTCAGTCACTGCAGAGCGGAGCACGCAGACACACTGTCGTCAGCTGAGCTCAGCCCCTGTTTTGAGTTTCCTTCACCGTCAGTCACTGAAATTATTTGGTTACTCTTTCTGTAAGCGTGTTCTCATATCTCTCTATCGCTTTCTCTTGTAATTTGCACCGAGTGACTAGTCGAGTATGCGCCGATTTCTGGTTGCTAAAGCTAGCACTGGCAGCAGCAACGAGGCAGCATGTTTAAATCTCTTTGTTTTTTTTCCCCTCTTATATGGTATAACGCTGGAGTTCTCGGTAAATTTTTCATCAGACGGAACATTAATGTTCTCCGCTGCCCGGTCGGCTCCTGCAGCCCAGACATCCACATGTGTAACGCTTGCTAATTCACAAGTGCTGTAGGTAACACTGTCGTCAGCTGAGCTCAGCCCCTGTTTTGAGTTTCCTTCACCGGCTCTGTTCCCACAATGATTGGTTCGGCACAGCGCTACTAAATTCTGATTGGCTATTCTTATGTCTGTTTTAAAAAAATTGGACAAATGAGTTTGTAACCCAGGTCACTAAAGAGATTCTGTTGATGTAAGGAGAGAAAAAAAAAGAAAAAAGACTAACACTTGTGAATATATAAAACAGTTATTTTATTCATATCTGTGGGGAAAGAAAAAAAATAGAAAGTTTAAGATTCTAAGAGAAACTAAGATAATGCATAAAATAAAATCATAAAACTCATTTAGAAAATGTATCCAATTTAGCAAGACAAAGATTGGTTCAATTCAACGAGTGGGAGTTAGCCCCGCCTTAATAGGTGGACTCAGGGCAAGGGTGATGCAACAGTTTTTGACGAGACAGTGAAGTGGCTAGTTCAAGTTACAGAAGCTGCTGGTGCGATCCTAAAGAAAGAAACGAGAATTAGAACGAACAAACCAAGAGTGAAATCAGAGAAACACTAGAGAGACTTTCAGATTAAAGTGCAGATTGAGTTTCATCCGTCAAACGTTACGAGTGAACGTGATATTGACTGCTACGAAGAGAATACATTTCCAAAGTTGTACGTTTTGCCCTTCATAGCCGATGAATTGAGTTCTCTTGTCGGATGCTGCACATTTCCTGGACATCGGACGATTTTGAAGAAGAATTGTATGTGAATTGTCCCTGCTTGCTTCACATCGGAGAAAATAAAAACCGTTGCGAGCGGGAACTGGCGAGCCATTTGCCCAATGCCCATATAAGGAAGGACCGAGCTTGTGAATCAAGGAACGAACGGAGTGGTATGATTGTGCACACATCTTCTGAATTGAACTGTGTTGATCTGAGATACATTGCGGAAGAAGGATCTCGTGAGAGCGGCATTCGAACTGGAACTGAGAATTAGTGTGTATATAAATTATATACATATAAAAAGAGGAATCTGAATTGTATTGTATTGAGACTGCTAATTAAGCAGTAAATTTGACCTGTATTTTATTTTCTCTACTGTTATTTTTTTTCAAGTTCCATTGTATTTCATTTCAATTCATTTTGATTTTATATTTTATTTTTATTTATTTTTCTTGGAGAACGAGAGAAAAAGAGTATTCTTAAAGGGTCATCAATTGGAAAGATTGTATTTGAATTTAAACGTTTACTCAACCTTAAATAAGCCAATTAGAAACTAATTGAATAAATAGGTAAACAAATAAATTATATAGGCTACATATATTAATAGAATAAGGGTCAATTAAATTTATTAGCTTGAAACTAAATAGGTAATAAAAAAGAGAGAAACAATAATAATTATAAACTAAATAGGAAATATAAATTAGGGTTATATTAAGGTTACATTTATTTGTTCCACGGCAAATCTTTGCTGTTCTCCTGGTCATTATATATATTTTTTTTTCTTTCTTTCCCTCCTGTGTGATGTGATGTTTTAAAATTTCACTGCTTTATCATTTAATTCCTTAATACATCATTCCAAATTTTCTAACGCAACGAGTGCTTGTCATAAATTCTTTCTCCCCTTGCTGTTAACGCAGTCTCTTGAGCGATTCTGGTCTTCTGGTCACTGGTCCAAATTTTGAAGCGGTGCACTTCACACTCATTTGCATATTTTGCTATTCGTAAGTGAGGGTTGTATTGTCGCCGCGACGCAGGTTACAGAAAGTTGGCGAGCCAGCCAGGAGACTGTTGCTTAGCAACAAGGATAGTAGTAGGAAACAAGCTAATAAGTAACCAAATTTTCTCAGAAGCGTTGATCGTGCGTTGTGACAATGGAAATCATTGAGAGAGAGAGTGTGGACGTAGCAAATGCGCTTCTTGTCAAAGGTCTCACGTTGACCGAAACAGATGATGAGCTGAGTACTTTCTTGCAAAGGTATGGCTCAGTTAAACGTAATTTGATAATTGACGATCAAACGTCTGAGTTCCACCAGCATGCCATTGTAGAATATGCTCACAGCTCTGCAATGCTGGACTTAGCGCCAATGTTACCCATAACTTTGGGAAGTCTTTCGAATCCAAGTGTCATGTTTCAAGTACGAGCTTTGGCTACCGTCTGTAACCAGACGGCCAGTGAGAAACCTCTTTCAAATGTGTTTCAGGAGGAGTTGAATGAACTCCAGGAAGTTCACTCTACCAACTGTACTCCAGAGAGAGCGCGAAATGTGAGCTGTGATGATTCCAGTAAAGCAGAAACAGTAGGAATGCGAGATTTAGAATTCAAAGACCCAATCAAGAGACAGACGGGCCCTATGGCCTTTCCAGAAACCACCGTTGATGGTGTTACAGTGACTACTCGTTCTGGTTTCCCCATGAACGTTGTAGACCCACCAGGTATTCAGAAGATGGTTGTAGAGCACATAGTGAAGTCAGCTGATGCTGCGATGTTACAGCAAACTTCAGTCCGTCTTAGGAATTTCTCAGGGAGGTGCCCGCGTCCTCCAAATGAACCTGACTTTGACACTTGGCGAGTAAGTGTAGAACTCCTGCTAAGTGATCCGGCTATTTCCGATTTGCAAAGAGTACGAAGGATCCTAGATAGCTTGTTGTCTCCTGCCGCAGACGTAGTGAAGCACGTGCGACCTCCAGCTTTGCCTGCGGTGTACCTTGAGTTGCTAGAATCAGTGTATGGTTCCGTAGAGGATGGTGATGAACTATTGGCCAAGTTTATGGGCACTTTACAGAACCAAGGTGAAAAGTCATCCGATTTCTTGCACCGGTTGCAAGTTCTTCTGAGTTCAACGATTAAGAGGGGAGGTATCGCGGAGAAAGATCATGATCGTTGTCTTTTGAAGCAGTTTATGAGGGGATGTTGGGATAATGGTCTCATTGACAGCCTTCAGTTAGGGAAGAGCGGAACCCAGCCACACACTTTCGCTGAGTTGGTTGTGTTAATTCGAACAGAAGAGAATAAACGTAATTCCAAAGAAGAGAGAATGAAAAAGCACCTTGGATTGCCAAAAACTCCTGTTGGTTACCCGAAACCTCGAGCTGCCACCCAGCAAGTGTCAGTGTATTCTCATGAAACACCAAATGCTAGTAGTTCTGAAACAGATTCTCTGAGAAAGCAACTTGCAGAAGTTCAGGCTCAACTTGCTACTTTAGGTAGAAATTCCGATCGGAAACGCCAGAGCGGATGTTCTGAGAAAACAGAATTTGATGCTTTGAGAAAAGTAGTAGAAGAGTTGCGCGCTCAGATAGCCGCTATGCAAGTTTCCATGACTCAAGAAGCAAAACGTGAAGATTCAGATAGTTTAGAAGTCGCTAACCTACGACGACAGGTAGCTGAACTGCAAGCTCAGAATGTTGCTCAGAGAAATTTTAGAGATCACTCCCGTGTGACTGCTGGTCCTCGAGTTTTTCCGCCTCAGAATTTGATAGAGACAGATACTGGTCGAGATGTTAGAAGGGCCCAACCAATGGCCAATCGGCCTCGTCCCGGATATTGTTTCCGATGCGGAGAGAACGGTCATTTGGCTGTTGCCTGTGATAATCCAGCAAACCCCTTGAGAGTTGAAGAAAAGCGTCGTAAGCTGAGAGAGCAGCAGGCCCAGTGGGACTCTCTGCACGGGAATTCTTCCTTGTCTTTAAACTAAGGGGCGTTTCTGTAGCGGGGCATACAGAGACGAGGTGTAACTTTAACCGCCCTAAGTGTTATAGACAAGCGGCCGTCGCGAGTAATCAGAATAGATCACCCTTAAAGAACCTGCCAGAGGGGTTAGTAGGAGTAAAGTGCACAGCGCATATTGTCATTGGGGGTAAAGAAATTAGTTGTCTCCTAGACACAGGATCTCAGGTTACTACCATTCCCCAGTCGTTTTACGAGTCGCACCTGTCTAATCATCCGTTGAAGTCATTGGGAAACCTACTAGAGGTAGAAGGAGCCAATGGACAAGCAGTTCCATATCTAGGGTACATAGAGTTGGTCTTGAAGTTTCCGAAAGAGTTTGTGGGTGCAGAAGTTGAAATCCCCACCTTAGCTTTGGTAGTTCCGGACCTCAATAGTCTGTCGCAAGTTCTAGTAGGTACCAACTCCTTGGATGTGCTTTATGGTCACTGTATCAACGAGAAACAGAATAATCCTTGTTCAAATCTTCGTGGGTATCAGGCAGTGCTTAAAGTCCTTGAAGCGAGAAGGAGGCAAGCTAGCAGTGAACCATTAGGACATGTGAAATTGATGGGGAGTATCCCTGAGGTTGTGCCTGCCGGAAATACAGTAGTCTTGAATGGCTATGTTCAGCTTCGGGAACCTTGCTTAGAGAAATTGATAGCTCTTGAACCGCCTTCAACCCCAGCGTTCAGCGGTCTTTCGGTGGCGAGTTGTGTACACACTTTGCCATCCAGACGATCCTCTCAGCTGTCAGTTCTGCTTAAGAATGACACTCGGACTGATATAACAATTCCTCCTAAAGCTATACTTGCGGAGATTTACGCTGTAGAGGAAGTGATAGAGAGCACCAAGAGTTCTTGCGGAGTAGAGTCATCAGCACCTACCTCTGCCAACCTTACCTTTGACTTTGGAGATTCTCCTTTGCCTTCACATTGGAAAGAGCGAATTTCGAACCGGCTAAATTCCATGCCTGAAGTTTTCTCTTTGCATGATCTTGACTTTGGTTGTACTAGTCAAGTGAAGCACCAGATTAGATTGGCAGATGAGACACCCTTTAAGCATAGGGCGCGTCCAATTCACCCTCAAGACATCGATGCCGTTCGAAAGCATCTTCAGGAATTGATTTCTGCCGGAGTCATTCGCGAGTCCGAGTCTTCCTTTTCTTCTCCCATAGTGGTGGTCCGGAAGAAAGATGGTTCGGTTCGGCTCTGCATCGACTTTCGGAAGTTGAACTCTCAAACGATTAAGGATGCTTACGCGCTACCAAATCTAGAGGAGGTCTTTTCTGTGCTTACCGGCTCAAAGTGGTTCTCGGTGCTTGATTTAAAGTCTGGGTTCTATCAGATTGAAATGGATGAGGCTGATAAGTGCAAGACTGCTTTCGTGTGCCCTCTTGGATTCTGGGAATTCAATAGAATGCCTCAGGGAATCACAAATGCGCCAAGTACATTCCAGAGGTTAATGGAGCGGTGTATGGGCGATCTTCACAGGAAGCAGGTCTTAGTTTTCATTGATGACTTGATTGTCTTTTCAAAGACTTTAGAAGAACATGAGTCGCGGTTAGTCCAGGTCCTAAACCGGCTTAAGGAGTACAGGTTGAAGCTAGCGCCTGAAAAATGCCGTTTCTTTCAGACATCAGTCAAGTATTTGGGGCATGTTGTTTCAAAGGACGGAGTAAAGACTGACCCGGCTAAGATTGAAGCTCTAAAAACTTGGCCGAGGCCCACAAATTTAAAAGAGTTGAGAGCTTTCTTAGGCTTTGCGGGGTACTATAGGAGGTTCGTGCGTGACTACTCGAAAATGGTCAAGCCTCTCACGGGACTCACTGTAGGGTACCCTCCACTGCGCAGGGGCCGCAGTGGGTAGCAAGAGGGGAGCGAGTATTTTAACACGAAAGAGCAGTTTGGTGATCGATGGACTGATGCATGTCAGAATGCGTTTGATGATGTTATTTCAAAGTTGACCTCTGCTCCTGTCCTGGGCTTTGCTGACCCCAGGCTTCCGTATACGCTCCACACTGATGCTAGTACTACGGGGCTGGGTGCGGCATTGTACCAGGAGCAGGAAGGGCAGATGCGAGTGGTAGCGTTCGCCAGTAGGGGATTGACAAAAAGTGAGGCGAAATATCCGGCACATAAGTTGGAATTTCTTGCATTGAAGTGGGCTGTCACAGCTAAGTTTAGTGATTATTTGTATGGTACAGACTTCACTGTTGTAACAGACAGAAATCCCTTGACGTACGTTTTAACATCTGCGAAACTTGATGCTACCAGCTACCGTTGGCTGTCTAGTTTGTCAACCTACACTTTCAAGCTCCAATATAGGGCTGGGAGTCAGAATCAGGATGTGGACGGTCTTTCCCGGCGTCCACATGGTGAGCCGTTTGATGATTTGGTCTCTCAGAAAGAACGAGAAAGAATTGAGAAGTTTACACTTCATCACCTTGCAGATCCTGAAAACAAGTCTGATGTTCTCATGGCAGATGTAGTGAAAGCCATTTGTGAGAGACATGAGGTGATTGGTTTGCCTGAAGGGCCTGGTTTGGCACACTCTTCAATTACATTGGTCGAGTCCCTCACTCATTGTGTTGATGCCTTGCCGAATGAGTTGCAGCACGAGGCTGAGCATGGTCTACCTGATCTCCCTAATCTCTCTAAGGCAGCATTGGCAGAATGGCAAGAGAAAGATCCAGAGCTCAAGGTGATAGTTGAGTGGATGAGAAATGGAACTAAGCCAGGTACCCTGAGGGGTCAGCCATCTGATTTAGCATTGTGGTTGAGAGAATGGAGTCGATTTGAGTTGAAGAACGGAGTGTTGTATAGAAAGAAGCAAGAGAACGGAGTCTCTCACTATCAGTTAGTGTTGCCAGTTGGACTAAGAGACATGGTGTTGCGTAGTCTTCACGATGATATGGGGCACTTAGGTATTGAGAGGACTTTAGACTTGGTGAGGTCCAGATTCTTTTGGCCAAGAATGTCCCAAGCCGTGGAGAAGAAGATCAAGACGTGTGAACGTTGCATGCGTAGAAAAAGACCTCCAGACAAGCCGCTCCCCTGGTTAACATTCAAACCAGTAGACCCTTGGAGTTGGTCTGTATGGACTTCTTGTCATTAGAGCCAGACCGCAGTAATACCAGTAACATATTGGTTATTACGGACCATTTCACGAAATACGCCGTGGCGATACCGACCCAGAATCAAACGGCTCGTACAGTTGCGAAGAGTTTGTGGGAAAACTTCCTGGTACATTATGGGTTTCCTACATTTCCTACAATGTTTCTCCAACATTATGGCTACATAGTGACCAAGGACCTGATTTTGAATCCCGTACAATAAAAGAGTTGTGTCATGTAGCGGGTATTCACAAGATTCGTACAACGCCTTATCACCCCAGGGGTAACCCGGTAGAGCGTTTTAACCGGACGCTTCTCCAAATGCTGGGAACATTAGATAATGAGAAAAAGTCCAGGTGGAAGGAGTTTGTGAAGCCCTTAGTGCACGCATACAATTGTACGCGCAACGATACAACCGGGTATGCTCCTTATGAGCTCATGTTTGGGCGGCTGCCTCGCTTGCCAGTTGATTTAGCTTTCGGGTTGCCAACAGAAGCTCCGGCCAAATCTCACTCTCAGTACGTTAAGGATTTGAAAGATCGGTTGCGAGAGAGCTACGAGATAGCTAAGAAGAACTCTGTTAAATTAGCAGAGCGTAACAAAGGAAGGTTTGATAAACGCGTGGTTGTTTCTACCTTGGAGGAGGGTGACAGAGTCCTTGTGCGCAATGTTAGATTGCGAGGGAAGCATAAGCTCGCTGACAGGTGGGAGCAAGGTGTCCAAGTAGTAGTTAAGAGAGCGGGAGACTTACCGGTGTACACTGTCCGACCAGTTGGGCAGAGTGGTCCTTTCAGGACGTTACATCGTGACTTGTTTTTACCTTGTGGATTTTTGCAGCCGAGTCAACATGAGAAACAGCCTAAGCAAAGGGATCGCAGGCCCAGAACTAGAGCCTGTGCAGATGATAATGATTCACAAGAGCCAGAATCTGAGTCTGAGAATCTGAGAATATGAGTCTGACACTGATCGATTCATTAATCCTGCATTTAGGGATACATTGGATTTTGAAACCCGAGTTTTGGTGAGCCCCGAGCACTTACCTTGTCGAAATCCTTGGAATGTCCCTGTTGACTTACCTGTGGATGAACCTATGAGAGAGTACTTACCTGAATCTGTAGAAGCGGAAGCTCCTCCTGTTGGGATGGAATCTGTTCGTGTTGATTTGGAGATTCCAGTGAGAGGAGAACCAGAAATTGATCCCCGCTCGTTTCCTTCTCAGGAAGCTGAAACTGAAATTGGTTGTAAAGGGGTAAACAGAAATGAACAGAATCCAGTTCTGAGTGAAGCTAAAGATGCTGAAATTGATCAAAGTGAACGAGAGAATGACACAGAGTCTGAAGAGGGAGTTATTCCCAGACGTTCGCAAAGAGAGCGAAGACCTGCAAAAAGGTTTGAGTATCCCCAGTTAGGGAATCCACTTACCGTAGTGATTCAATCTCTGTTGCAAGGTCTAAGTATGGCATTCAGTACTTCTTTGGAGGAGGTGAATGCTTCTACTATTGATGATGTGCCTGTAGTTGTGGCTCAACCCAAAAAATATGCAGATGCAGCGAGGACGTGCATGTATTCAGGAGGGGAGGGTGTAACCCAGGTCACTAAAGAGATTCTGTTGATGTAAGGAGAGAAAAAAAAGAAAAAAGACTAACACTTGTGAATATATAAAACAGTTATTTTATTCATATCTGTGGGGAAAGAAAAAAAATAGAAAGTTTAAGATTCTAAGAGAAACTAAGATAATGCATAAAATAAAATCATAAAACTCATTTAGAAAATGTATCCAATTTAGCAAGACAAAGATTGGTTCAATTCAACGAGTGGGAGTTAGCCCCGCCTTAATAGGTGGACTCAGGGCAAGGGTGATGCAACACTTTTTGACGAGACAGTGAAGCGGCTAGTTCAAGTTACAGAAGCTGCTGGTGCGATCCTAAAGAAAGAAACGAGAATTAGAACGAACAAACCAAGAGTGAAATCAGAGAAACACTAGAGAGACTTTCAGATTAAAGTGCAGATTGAGTTTCATCCGTCAAACGTTACGAGTGAACGTGATATTGACTGCTACGAAGAGAATACATTTCCAAAGTTGTACGTTTTGCCCTTCATAGCCGATGAATTGAGTTCTCTTGTCGGATGCTGCACATTTCCTGGACATCGGACGATTTTGAAGAAGAATTGTATGTGAATTGTCCCTGCTTGCTTCACATCGGAGAAAATAAAAACCGTTGCGAGCGGGAACTGGCGAGCCATTTGCCCAATGCCCATATAAGGAAGGACCGAGCTTGTGAATCAAGGAACGAACGGAGTGGTATGATTGTGCACACATCTTCTGAATTGAACTGTGTTGATCTGAGATACATTGCGGAAGAAGGATCTCGTGAGAGCGGCATTCGAACTGGAACTGAGAATTAGTGTGTATATAAATTATATACATATAAAAAGAGGAATCTGAATTGTATTGAGACTGCTAATTAAGCAGTAAATTTGACCTGTATTTTATTTTCTCTACTGTTATTTTTTTTTCAAGTTCCATTGTATTTCATTTCAATTCATTTTGATTTTATATTTTATTTTTATTTATTTTTCTTGGAGAACGAGAGAAAAGAGTATTCTTAAAGGGTCATCAATTGGAAAGATTGTATTTGAATTTAAACGTTTACTCAACCTTAAATAAGCCAATTAGAAACTAATTGAATAAATAGGTAAACAAATAAATTATATAGGCTACATATATTAATAGAATAAGGGTCAATTAAATTTATTAGCTTGAAACTAAATAGGTAATAAAAAAGAGAGAAACAATAATAATTATAAACTAAATAGGAAATATAAATTAGGGTTATATTAAGGTTACATTTATTTGTTCCACGGCAAATCTTTGCTGTTCTCCTGGTCATTATATATATATTTTTTTTCTTTCTTTCCCTCCTGTGTGATGTGATGTTTTAAAATTTCACTGCTTTATCATTTAATTCCTTAATACATCATTCCAAATTTTCTAACGCAACGAGTGCTTGTCATAAATTCTTTCTCCCCTTGCTGTTAACGCAGTCTCTTGAGCGATTCTGGTCTTCTGGTCACTGGTCCAAATTTTGAAGCGGTGCACTTCACACTCATTTGCATATTTTGCTATTTGTAAGTGAGGGTTGTATTGTCGCCGCGACGCAGGTTACAAGTTCTATGCAATAGTCTCATATTTCTATCGAGAAAATGTTATTTCGCGATAGATATCGTTATCGTTTTATGGCCTAGCCCTAAGATAGATATATGAATAGATGAACTGATATGATGATAGTATAGTTAGTATAGATTTCTATGCATTTTAGGGGTCTGGGGGGATTTGACACCCCAAAAATGACTTGCCCCCCCTGATATTCTACCTGCACCCCCTAGTGGGGCTGGCTGAATCCGGCCCTGATGCTGGTTAAGCTCCAACTATGGTTAAGGGCGGGGAGTGGGTGTGAAATGGCACGGCAGGGGGAGGGGAGGGGAGAGGAGAGGGGGGCCCATGCATATCGACTGTCACCAGTAGCGGTTTTATGCACGGGCGAACCGGGCAGCCGCCCGGGGCGTCATTTTTTTCGTGACACATTGGGGGGCGGCAGCACGAGCATTTTAAAAAAAATCCTCTGCGTCGCGAAGCGGTTTTTCATTCATTTCACTGTGTGTGGAATTGGCAAATTGGCGCTCCCTGCAGGCGGAGACCTATTAGTTGTAAAAGTCAATAAAGAAACAGGTTGTGAAGTGAATATATTTAATCAAAGACTGGTTTGTATGTTGATGTCCATTATTTTATTATCTAATCATCATAATTTTCCATGTCGTCCTCGTCTTCATCTGAACTTTCTACACAGGTCACCTGGTTTTCACACTTTGTCAGTTTACATATGTCTGTGCACATAAGGCCATTTGCAAGACACATACATCGTGGGAGTGAACATTTTTTTGTGCAATTCAAAACTTTGTGCACATTCAATATATATATATATATATATATATATATATATATATATATATATATATATATAGATAGATAGATAGATAGATAGATAGATAGATAGATAGATAGATAGATAGATAGATAGATAGATAGATAGATAGATCTATATCTACACTCTCAGAAAAAAAGGTACAAAAGCTGTCACTGTGGCGGTACCTTTTCAAAAGTACACCTTTGTACCTAAAGAGTGCATATTAGTCCCTCAAAGGTACATATTGGTATCAAAAGTGTACAAGTACCTGAATGGTACATATTAGAACCCTTTTGAAAGATACTGTCCCAGTGACAGCTTTTGTACCTTTTTTTCTGAGAGTGTATATCAATTTATATATTTCTGTCTTCTCTGAGATTTGGAGGAGTCATCATATTTTGAGAAAAATAAAGTTTTAATAGGCTATTACAAGAATAAAGTCACTATATTTCAGAAAATAATCTTAGTCTGATGTGCATTACGTGATTGATCTGCTGATACGGTAGATCTCAGACCTTCTGACAGACTCAGAGCCCTGTTTGGGTCTCTAGTCTCTGAATGAGACAAAGTTTAGGGAAGTTCTGCACCTCCGAGTATCGCTCCGTAAAGCCCTTCACCGAGGGACCGAAGAGACCGGCTGGTGAAACAGGAGCGTCTAGAAAGGTGGCACAGTCAGACTCAGACATGTCGGACAGCGTTAGCCACAGGTGACGCTCTGTGACGGTGAGGGAGGCCATGTTGCGGCCAATGGCCTGGGCAGCGGCTTTAGTAGCTCTGAGAGCTAAGTCCGTCGCGCTCCTTAAGTCCGTCACACACTCCTTTGTTGGTCCAGCCTCATCCAGTGAACGGAGAAGGTTGGCCTGGTAAATTTGCAAAACAGCCATGGTGTGGAGAGCAGATGAGGCTTGACCGGCGGCCGCGCCTAACACCGAAGTGGTCCGGCAGGCTTTGGTTGGCAGACTCGACTTGGCCCGCCATCCCGCAGAGGGCGTACACAAGTGCGTTGCTACGGCTTCCTCCACGGGAGGAACAGAGAGATATCCCCTGTCTTTCACGCCGTCGACCGCGGAGAGCGTCAAAGAGACAGAGGACCTCAGGCGTGGGCTCCTCGGGCATAGTCCAGTCAAGGCCGAAGTCCTCCACGGCCTTCGTGAGGAGGCGGAGAAACTCAGCGTTGACAAAGGCCCTTATGCTGGACTCCTGTGTCGACGGGGCGGGGTCAGGGATGGAACCCGACCATTCCTCGCTCCTGGACACGAGGAGAGAGCAGCTGTCGCCCTCCACAACATCCCCCTCCATCCCCTCGGCCGCCGCGGGGCGCTGGGCGTGTGCTCCTTCACCGAAGCTTCTGGTGGCCTTTGTGAGCGGCGATTCTTACGGCGCGGCCCAACAGAAGGCATGGGAGAGGCGGACTTGATGGCGAACAAAGCCTGTCGAGCCCGCAGGGTTGAAAGAGGCAATGACTTGCATTCACGGCAGCCGCCGTCGGCGAGCGCGTGGTCCGCGTGTTCTTTACCCAGGCAGGAAGCGCACAGCACGTGGCAGTCCCCATCACTGAGGACGGCTCTGCACGAGCCGCAAACCATGGGAGGCATTTAGAAATGCCTGGCTCTTTTAGAGAGAAACGTGTGTCGCAGCGGCGAATACACACGGAGCAGTAAAAGGATATAGGCGCCGATATAGGCGGCGAATATCCAGCCGGTGTCCTCAGAACTCGAGCTCTTCCCGCTGATTGTGCTGTTCGACGGCGCAGCTTCTTCTCTCAGAGATCCAGCGAAGTGTAGTCACTCGCTGAAAGGAGACGAAATCATTGTGCATCATGGGCGATGGGTATTTATAGGCTAAGGCCACAACCATCTTGGCGGGCCATGACGACAGCGCGAGGCGAGTCTCTCATTGGTGCTGACGTCATGTCTGATGCACTGTTAGGTTGCAGCAGTAGCAAATGCGTTTAACATTCTAAAAATAAAGGATAATTTTTTGCTTCAGTATTCTCGAGAAAAGGAGTTTTACGGTAGCGTAAGCTAAACTCATGCAACACGAGAGAACTGTCTTAAGAGAAACATGGAGCTCAAACGCGACACATCTGCCGCAGTATCTCCACAGCAGCGCGCATCCATTATAAACCTGAAGATGCACAGACCACGGACGGCGTGCTGCTCATCCCTCTATTTTTACAGCGATTGATTCCTGCCGGTTCCATAATGAGACTGGCGCAGCCAGAGACATTTTGGGCGCTGGGGCATATTAAACATATTATAAATAGTTTTTTTCTGCGTGAGAAATACAATGTGTGGCGAAGGGCGTGACAAAAGATCGAAATGAGTGACTGTCACGTGGCACTTGAGAGCCCTGACTGCACTGTAGCAGTTACTGTTACACTGTTTAACCTGCAAGCTAGCTAGCCTGCTAGATAGCTAGCCTGCTAAAAACACCAAGCTTACATTAGCTAATGCTTCTATTCCCCACCAATTCACAAGTATTTTGTACTTACATTTAATACCCCTGGAACTCAATGGAAGTTGATTGAAGATTGCATAGTTGGTAGTGTTGTTAACCTATCAACTGATGATGGAAATACATGATGGAAAAATTTTGTTAAACCACTTATGTTGACAACACTATTGAAACAATTATTACAACTGTACATGAATAAATAGGCCATTTGGCCCTGGACTAATAGGGTATTCTATTTGTCCATTCTATTGGCTCTGTTCTATTTTGAAGACTTGTACTGGCTGCACAAGTCTAATTTAAGGCTCTCACAAATAAATAGTATGGGTATATTATAGCCATTTTAAGCCATTTTAAGCCATATGAGTCATCAGAGTGCCTTGAGTATTGAAGTTGTTGTGTTTTGTGTCTGTGGTGTTCTTTCATGCCACAGGGATAAAAGAAAGCATACAGTTTAGGCGGAAATTGTGAAAAAATGTGTGTTATTTCTGGTTTAAAGAAGTCATGTGACCTCTGTGTTTATCAGACAGATTCAGTACTGGGCTTAAATGAAAGCCTAAAAGGTCCCCTTTCCAACGATACCAAGCACCATTATAAAAGACAATATCCCTAGCATGAGCCTAAACCAGATATAGGCTACACCAGATTTCAAAAACGGAATTTATTTTAGGGGTTAGTAACTTCGTGAGCTGAAAAAAAAGTGATTTCGCTATACCACCCCTGCACTGCTATCGTGAATGTACTAGGGGTGTATACCTTGCCAAAAATCATGACACTTTGTCCCCCAACATGATTCCGATGGACCAAATTTGGGGCCCTGGCTCATGGACTAATATTTACAAATATGACAATTGGCAACAGACACATGTAGCCTAGTGGGCAGTGTACTGACATATATTGCTACTGGGCTAAGGTTGACGCAAGTTCGTGTCGTGTGCTTTTCCTGATCCCGTTGTCCTCCATCTCTTGCACTTCGCTTCCTGCTACATGTTTAGGCCGCTGTCAGTAGCCTAAAAGAGGCCTAGAAATAGGGTTTCGTTCCACCAAGTGGGGCACTACTTTTTATTTTGCTCAATATGTTCAACGTTAATAAAAGGTATCCAAGCAAAAAGTTCTCCACGCATTTTCCTGCAGTTAGAAAAGTGTATTTATTGGCGCACTATATTGATTGCGTATTGAGACGTCTAAAACGGTTGAGCTCTATTTTCAACCAATCAGCATCGAGAATGTAAGTAGGTCACAGCCGAAATCAAGCCAATATCACTACGCACATGTAAACAGAGGAGGACGTAAGCAGCGCATCTTCATCTGATAGCGGCGATCAAGCTCGATTAACACCCGTAAAGTGTATTCTTCATGTCGGAAAAGATGGTGGGAAAGGTCCGCAGCCCTTTACTGAAGTCCGATGGGAAAAAAACAAGCAATGTGCGTAGGAATGGCTCAAAACGTCGGACACTACGGAGCTAACGTTAGCTATTGCTAATAAACATGTTGCCCTCCTGGACAAACTGGTCTCTGATGTCCCAACAACTACGGGTTTCACCCGGCCTGATATCGGCGTTTTATAGACAAAAAAAACGGATTCTGTTCCCCCCATTTTTCTGACACACTGAGGTTCTAATATTTATCAAATTGATGCTGTTTTAGTTCATCCACACACAGAATAGAATAAGCGTATTTTAAGCCAATAGGCCTCATCAACATCTCTCATCATTGGGGTGGGGGAACGGATTTCGACAGCTGAACTATTTGCCGTCGGATTCTGTTCCCCCTGTGTTTATTACACAATAAGGTTCTAATATTTATCAGAAACTGAACGATTACTCTTCTCTATTGCCTAGTGGTCAGTGGCCTTACAATGTGTTTTTTTTTAGCTTTGGGCGATCCGAGTTCAAGTCCCGGTTCGTCAAACTTTCTTGATTCTATACTATCCTATCATAATACAAGTCCAAAAATATAAAAACTGATGCAAGTTAAGCTCCATCCACACACAAAAATAAAATCAGCATTTTTAAGCCATTACATCAACACCTCTCATAATGGGAGTGGGGGAACGGATCCGACAGCTGTTTTTTTTTTTTTGCCGTCGGATTCTGTTCCCCCCATTTTTCCGGCACACTGAGGTTCTAATATTTATCAAATTGATGCTGTTTAAGCTCCATCCACACACAGAATAGAATAAGCGTATTTTAAGCCAATAGGCTACATCAACATCTCTCATCATTGGGGTGGGGGAACGGATTTCGACAGCTGAACTATTTGCCGTCGGATTCTGTTCCCCTTGTGTTTATTACACAATAAGGTTCTAATATTTATCAGAAACTTGACGATTGCTCTCCTCTATAGCCTAGTGGTCAGTGGCCCTACACTTTGGGCGACCCGAGTTCAAGTCCCGGTTCGTCAAACTTTCTTGACACTCCTATCATAATACAAGGCAAAAAATATAAAAACTGATGCAAGTTAAGCTCCATCCACACAAAAATAAAATCAGCATTTTTAAGCCATTACATCAACACCTCTCATCATTGGGGTGGGGGAACGGATTTCGACAGCTGAACTATTTGCCGTCGGATTCTGTTCCCCCTGTGTTTATTACACAATAAGGTTCTAATATTTATCAGAAACCGAAAGATTACTGTTCTCTATAGCCTTGTGGTCAGTGGCCCTATAATGTGGTTTTTTTAGCTTTGGGCGACCCGAGTTCAAGTCCCGGTTCGTCAAACTTTCTTGATACTATACTATCCTATCATAATACAAGGCAAAAAAACTGATGCAAGTTAAGCTCCATCCACACGCAAAAATAAAATCAGCATTTTTTAAGCCATTACATCAACATCTCTCATAATGGGAGTGGGGGAACGGATTCCGACAGCTGTTTTTTTTTTTTTTTTTTGCCGTCGGATTCTGTTCCCCCCATTTTTTTGACACACTGAGGTTCTAATATTTATCAAATTGATGCTGTTTTAGTTCATCCACACACAGAATAGAATAAGCGTATTTTAAGCCAATAGGCTACATCAACATCTCTCATCATTGGGGTGGGGGAACGGATTTCGACAGCTGAACTATTTGCCGTCGGATTCTGTTCCCCCTGTGTTTATTACACAATAAGGTTCTAATATTTATCAGAAACAGAACGATTACTCTTCTCTATAGCCTAGTGGTCAATAGCCCTACAATGTGTTTTTTTTAGCTTTGGGCGATCCGAGTTCAAGTCCCGGTTCGTCAAACTTTCTTGATACTATACTATCCTATCATAATACAAGGCAAAAAATATAAAAACTGATGCAAGTTAAGCTCCATCCACACATAAAAATAAAATCGGCATTTTTTAAGCCATTACATCAACACTTCTCATAATGGGAGTGGGGGAACGGATTCCGACAGCTGTTTTTTTTTCTTTTTTTTTTTTTGCGTCGGATTCTGTTCCCCCCATTTTTCCGGCACACTGAGGTTCTAATATTTATCAAATTGATGCTGTTTAAGCTCCATCCACACACAGAATAGAATAAGCGTATTTTAAGCCAATAGGCTACATCAACATCTCTCATCATTGGGGTGGGGGAACGGATTTCGACAGCTGAACTATTTGCCGTCGGATTCTGTTCCCCCTGTGTTTATTACACAATAAGGTTCTAATATTTATCACAAACTGAACAATTCCTGTTCTCTATAGCCTAGTGGTCAGTGGCCGTACAATATGTTTTTTTTAGCTTTGGGCGATCCGAGTTCAAGTCCCGGTTCGTCAAACTTTCTTGATACTATACTATCCTATCATAATACAAGTCAAAAAATATAAAAACTGATGCAAGTTAAGCTCCATCCACACACAAAAATAAAATCAGCATTTTTAAGCCATTACATCAACACCTCTCATAATGGGAGTGGGGGAACGGATTCCGACAGCTGGTTGTTGTTTTTTTTTTTTTTTTTTTTTTTTTTTTTTTTTTTTTTTTGCCGTCGGATTCTGTTCCCCCCATTTTTCCGGCACACTGAGGTTCTAATATTTATCAAATTGATGCTGTTTAAGCTCCTTCCACACACAGAATAGAATAAGCGTATTTTAAGCCAATAGGCTACATCAACATCTCTCATCATTGGGGTGGGGGAACGGATTTCGACAGCTGAACTATTTGCCGTCGGATTCTGTTCCCCCTGTATTTATTACACAATAAGGTTCTAATATTTATCAGAAACTGAACGATTACTCTTCTCTGTAGCCTAGTGGTCAGTGGCCCTATAATGTGTTTTTTTTTTTTAGCTTTGGGCGACAAAAATAAAATCAGCATTTTTAAGCCATTACATCAACACCTCTCATAATGGGAGTGGGGGAACGGATTCCGACAGCTGTTTTTTTTTTTTTTTTGCAGTCGGATTCTGTTCCCCCCATTTTACTGACACACTGAGGTTCTAATATTTATCAAATTGATGCTGTTTTAGTTCATCCACACACAGAATAGAATAAGCGTATTTTAAGCCAATAGGCTACATCAACATCTCTCATCATTGGGGTGGGGGAACGGATTTCGACAGCTGAACTATTTGCCGTCGGATTCTGTTCCCCCTGTGTTTATTACACAATAAGGTTCTAATATTTATCAGAAACTGATCGATTACTCTCGTCTATAGCCTAGTGGTCAGTGTACCTACACTTTAGGCGACCCGAGTTCAAGTCCCGGTTCGTCGAACTTCCTTGATACTATACTATCCTATCATAATACAAGGCAAAAAATATAACAACTGATGCAAGTTAAGCTCCATCCACACACAAAAATAAAATCAGCATTTTTAAGCCATTACATCAACACCTCTCATAATGGGAGTGGGGGAACGGATTCCGACAGCTGTTTTTTTTTTTTTTTTTTTTTTTGCCGTCGGATTCTGTTCCCCCCATTTTTCTGACACACTGAGGTTCTAATATTTATCAAATTGATGCTGTTTTAGTTCATCCACACACAGAATAGAATAAGCGTATTTTAAGCCAATAGGCTACATCAACATCTCTCATCATTGGGGTGGGGGAACGGATTTCGACAGCTGAACTATTTGCCGTCGGATTCTGTCCCCCCTGTGTTTATTACACAATTAGGTTCTAATATTTATCAGAAACCTAACGATTACTCTTCTCTATAGCCTAGTGGTCAGTGGCCCTATATTGTGTTTTTTTTTAGCTTTGGGCGACCCGAGTTCAAGTCCCGGTTCGTCAAACTTTCTTGATACTATACTATCCTATCATAATACAAGGCAAAAAAACTGATGCAAGTTAAGCTCCATCCACACACAAAAATAAAATCAGCATTTTTTAAGCCATTACATCAACACCTCTCATAATGGGAGTGGGGGAACGGATTCCGACAGCTGTTTTTTTTTTTTTTTGCCGTCGGATTCTGTTCCCCCCATTTTACTGACACACTGAGGTTCTAATATTTATCAAATTGATGCTGTTTTAGTTCATCCACACACAGAATAGAATAAGCGTATTTTAAGCCAATAGGCTACATCAACATCTCTCATCATTGGGGTGGGGGAACGGATTTCGACAGCTGAACTATTTGCCGTCGGATTCTGTTTCCCCTGTGTTTATTACACAATAAGGTTCTAAGATTTATCAGAAACTGGCCGATTACTCTTCTCTATAGCCTTGTGGTCAGTGGCCCTACAATGTGTTTTTTTTTTAGCTTTGGGCGATCCGAGTTCAAGTCCCGGTTCGTCAAACTTTCTTGATACTATACTATCCTATCATAATACAAGGCAAAAAATATAAAAACTGATGCAAGTTAAGCTCCATCCACACACAAAAATAAAATCAGCATTTTTAAGCCATTACATCAACACCTCTCATAATGGGAGTGGGGGAACGGATTCCGACAGCTGTTTTTTTTTTTTGTTTTTTGTTTTTGTTTTTTTTTTTGTTTTTTTGCCGTCGGATTCTGTTCCCCCCATTTTTCTGACACACTGAGGTTCTAATATTTATCAAATTGATGCTGTTTTAGTTCATCCACACACAGAATAGAATAAGCGTATTTTAAGCCAATAGGCTACATCAACATCTCTCATCATTGGGGTGGGGGAACGGATTTCGACAGCTGAACTATTTGCCGTCGGATTCTGTTCCCCCTGTGTTTATTACACAATAAGGTTCTAATATTTATCAGAAACTGAACGATTACTCTTCTCTGTAGCATAGTGGTCAGTGGCCCTATAATGTGTTTTTTTTTTTAGCTTTGGGCGACAAAAATAAAATCAGCATTTTTAAGCCATTACATCAACACCTCTCATAATGGGAGTGGGGGAACGGATTCTGACAGCTGTTTTTTTTTTTTTTTGCCATAGGATTCTGTTCCCCCCATTTTTCCTGCACACTGAGGTTCTAATATTTATCAAATTGATGCTGTTTAAGCTCCATCCACACACAGAATAGAATAAGCGTATTTTAAGCCAATAGGCTACATCATCATCTCTCATCATTGGGGTGGGGGAACGGATTTCGACAGCTGAACTATTTGCCGTCGGATTCTGTTCCCCCTGTGTTTATTACACAATAAGGTTCTAAGATTTATCAGAAACTGGCCGATTACTCTCGTCTATAGCCTAGTGGTCAGTGGACCTACACTTTAGGCGACCCGAGTTCAAGTCCCGGTTCGTGGAACTTTCTTGATACTATACTATCCTATCATAATACAAGGCAAAAAATATAAAAACTGATGCAAGTTAAGCTCCATCCACACACAAAAATAAAATCAGCATTTTTTAAGCCATTACATCAACACCTCTCATAATGGGAGTGGGGGAACGGATTCCGACAGCTGTTTTTTTTTTTTTTGCCGTCGGATTCTGTTCCCCCCATTTTACTGACACACTGAGGTTCTAATATTTATCAAATTGATGCTGTTTTAGTTCATCCACACACAGAATAGAATAAGCGTATTTTAAGCCAATAGGCTACATCAACATCTCTCATCATTGGGGTGGGGGAACGGATTTCGACAGCTGAACTATTTGCCGTCGGATTCTGTTCCCCCTGTGTTTATTACACAATAAGGTTCTAAGATTTATCAGAAACTGGTCGACTACTCTCGTCTATAGCCTAGTGGTCAGTGGACCTACACTTTAGGCGACCCGAGTTCAAGTCCCGGTTCGTCGAACTTTCTTGATACTATACTATCCTATCATAATACAAGGCAAAAAATATAAAAACTGATGCAAGTTAAGCTCCATCCACACACAAAAATAAAATCAGCATTTTTAAGCCATTACATCAACACCTCTCATAATGGGAGTTGGGGAACGGATTCCGACAGCTGTTTTTTTTGTTTGTTTGTTTTTTTTGCCGTCGGATTCTGTTCCCCCCATTTTTCTGACACACTGAGGTTCTAATATTTATCAAATTGATGCTGTTTTAGTTCATCCACACACAGAATAGAATAAGCGTATTTTAAGCCAATAGGCTACATCAACATCTCTCATCATTGGGGTGGGGGAACGGATTTCGACAGCTGAACTATTTGCCGTCGGATTCTGTTCCCCCTGTGTTTATTACACAATAAGGTTCTAAGATTTATCAGAAACTGGCCGATTACTCTCGTCTATAGCCTAGTGGTCAGTGTACCTACACTTTAGGCGACCCGAGTTCAAGTCCCGGTTCGTCGAACTTTCTTGATACTATACTATCCTATCATAATACAAGGCAAAAAATATAAAAACTGATGCAAGTTAAGCTCCATCCACACACAAAAATAAAATCAGCATTTTTAAGCCATTACATCAACACCTCTCATAATGGGAGTGGGGGAACGGATCCCGACAGCTGTTTTTTTTTTTTTTTTTTTTTTTGCCGTCGGATTCTGTTCCCCCCATTTTTCTGACACACTGAGGTTCTAATATTTATCAAATTGATGCTGTTTTAGTTCATCCACACACAGAATAGAATAAGCGTATTTTAAGCCAATAGGCTACATCAACATCTCTCATCATTGGGGTGGGGGAACGGATTTCGACAGCTGAACTATTTGCCGTCGGATTCTGTTCCCCCTGTGTTTATTACACAATAAGGTTCTAAGATTTATCAGAAACTAGCCGATTACTCTTCTCTGTAGCCTAGTGGTCAGTGGCCCTACAATGTGTTTTTTTTTAGCTTTGGGCGATCCGAGTTCAAGTCCCGGTTCGTCAAACTTTCTTGATACTATACTATCCTATCATAATACAAGGCAAAAAATATAAAAACTGATGCAAGTTAAGCTCCATCCACACACAAAAATAAAATCAGCATTTTTAAGCCATTACATCAACACCTCTCATAATGGGAGTGGGGGAACGGATTCCGACAGCTGTTTTTTTTTTTTTTTTTTTTTTTTGCCGTCGGATTCTGTTCCCCCCATTTTTCTGACACACTGAGGTTCTAATATTTATCAAATTGATGCTGTTTTAGTTCATCCACACACAGAATAGAATAAGCGTATTTTAAGCCAATAGGCTACATCAACATCTCTCATCATTGGGGTGGGGGAACGGATTTCGACAGCTGAACTATTTGCCGTCGGATTCTGTTCCCCCTGTGTTTATTACACAATAAGGTTCTAATATTTATCAGAAACTGAACGATTACTCTTCTCTGTAGCCTAGTGGTCAGTGGCCCTATAATGTGTTTTTTTTTTAGCTTTGGGCGACAAAAATAAAATCAGCATTTTTAAGCCATTACATCAACACCTCTCATAATGGGAGTGGGGGAACGGATTCCGACAGCTGTTTTTTTTTTTTTTTTTGCCGTAGGATTCTGTTCCCCCCATTTTTCCGGCACACTGAGGTTCTAATATTTATCAAATTGATGCTGTTTAAGCTCCATCCACACACAGAATAGAATAAGCGTATTTTAAGCCAATAGGCTACATCATCATCTCTCATCATTGGGGTGGGGGAACGGATTTCGACAGCTGAACTATTTGCCGTCGGATTCTGTTCCCCCTGTGTTTATTACACAATAAGGTTCTAAGATTTATCAGAAACTGGCCGATAACTCTTCTCTATAGCCTAGTGGTCAGTGGCCGTACAATGCGTTTTTTTTAGGTTTGGGCGATCCGAGTTCAAGTCCCGGTTCGTCAAACTTTCTTGATACTATACTATCCTATCATAATACAAGGCAAAAAATATAAAAACTGATGCAAGTTAAGCTCCATCCACACACAAAAATAAAATCAGCATTTTTAAGCCATTACATCAACACCTCTCATAATGGGAGTGGGGGAACGGATTCCGACAGCTGGTTTTTTTTTTTTTTTTTTTTTGCCGTCGGATTCTGTTCCCCCCATTTTTCTGACACACTGAGGTTCTAATATTTATCAAATTGATGCTGTTTTAGTTCATCCACACACAGAATAGAATAAGCGTATTTTAAGCCAATAGGCTACATCAACATCTCTCATCATTGGAATGGGGGAACGGATTTCGACAGCTGAACTATTTGCCGTCGGATTCTGTTCCCCCTGTGTTTATTACACAATAAGGTTCTAATATTTATCAGAAACTGAACGATTACTCTTCTCTGTAGCCTAGTGGTCAGTGGCCCTATAATGTGTTTTTTTTTTTAGCTTTGGGCGACAAAAATAAAATCAGCATTTTTAAGCCATTACATCAACACCTCTCATAATGGGAGTGGGGGAACGGATTCCGACAGCTGTTTTTTTTTTTTTTGCCATAGGATTCTGTTCCCCCCATTTTTCCGGCACACTGAGGTTCTAATATTTATCAAATTGATGCTGTTTAAGCTCCATCCACACACAGAATAGAATAAGCGTATTTTAAGCCAATAGGCTACATCATCATCTCTCATCATTGGGGTGGGGGAACGGATTTCGACAGCTGAACTATTTGCCGTCGGATTCTGTTCCCCCTGTGTTTATTACACAATAAGGTTCTAAGATTTATCAGAAACTGGCCGATTACTCTCGTCTATAGCCTAGTGGTCAGTGTACCTACACTTTAGGCGACCCGAGTTCAAGTCCCGGTTCGTCGAACTTTCTTGATACTATACTATCCTATCATAATACAAGGCAAAAAATATAAAAACTGATGCAAGTTAAGCTCCATCCACACACAAAAATAAAATCAGCATTTTTTAAGCCATTACATCAACACCTCTCATAATGGGAGTGGGGGAACGGATTCCGACAGCTGTTTTTTTTTTTTTTTTTGCCGTCGGATTCTGTTCCCCCCATTTTACTGACACACTGAGGTTCTAATATTTATCAAATTGATGCTGTTTTAGTTCATCCACACACAGAATAGAATAAGCATATTTTAAGCCAATAGGCTACATCAACATCTCTCATCATTGGGGTGGGGGAACGGATTTCGACAGCTGAACTATTTGCCGTCGGATTCTGTTCCCCCTGTGTTTATTACACAATAAGGTTCTAATATTTATCAGAAACTGAACGATTACTCTTCTCTGTAGCATAGTGGTCAGTGGCCCTATAATGTGTTTTTTTTTTAGCTTTGGGCGACAAAAATAAAATCAGCATTTTTAAGCCATTACATCAACACCTCTCATAATGGGAGTGGGGGAACGGATTCTGACAGCTGTTTTTTTTTTTTTTTTGCCATAGGATTCTGTTCCCCCCCATTTTTCCGGCACACTGAGGTTCTAATATTTATCAAATTGATGCTGTTTAAGCTCCATCCACACACAGAATAGAATAAGCGTATTTTAAGCCAATAGGCTACATCAACATCTCTCATCATTGGGGTGGGGGAACGGATTTCGACAGCTGAACTATTTGCCGTCGGATTCTGTTTCCCCTGTGTTTATTACACAATAAGGTTCTAAGATTTATCAGAAACTGGCCGATTACTCTTCTCTATAGCCTTGTGGTCAGTGGCCCTACAATGTGTTTTTTTTTTAGCTTTGGGCGATCCGAGTTCAAGTCCCGGTTCGTCAAACTTTCTTGATACTATACTATCCTATCATAATACAAGGCAAAAAATATAAAAACTGATGCAAGTTAAGCTCCATCCACACACAAAAATAAAATCAGCATTTTTAAGCCATTACATCAACACCTCTCATAATGGGAGTGGGGGAACGGATTCCGACAGCTGTTTTTTTTTTTTTTTTTTTTTTTGCCGTCGGATTCTGTTCCCCCCATTTTTCTGACACACTGAGGTTCTAATATTTATCAAATTGATGCTGTTTTAGTTCATCCACACACAGAATAGAATAAGCGTATTTTAAGCCAATAGGCTACATCAACATCTCTCATCATTGGGGTGGGGGAACGGATTTCGACAGCTGAACTATTTGCCGTCGGATTCTGTTCCCCCTGTGTTTATTACACAATAAGGTTCTAAGATTTATCAGAAACTGGCCGATTACTCTTCTATATAGCCTAGTGGTCAGTGGCCCTATATTGTGTTTTTTTTAGCTTTGGGCGATCCGAGTTCAAGTCCCGGTTCGTCAAACTTTCTTGATACTATACTATCCTATCATAATACAAGGCAAAAAATATAAAAACTGATGCAAGTTAAGCTCCATCCACACACAAAAATAAAATCAGCATTTTTAAGCCATTACATCAACACCTCTCATAATGGGAGTGGGGGAACGGATTCCGACAGCTGTTTTTTTTTTTTTTTTTTTTTTTTTTTTTTTTTTTGCCGTCGGATTCTGTTCCCCCCATTTTTCTGACACACTGAGGTTCTAATATTTATCAAATTGATGCTGTTTTAGTTCATCCACACACAGAATAGAATAAGCGTATTTTAAGCCAATAGGCTACATCAACATCTCTCATCATTGGGGTGGGGGAACGGATTTCGACAGCTGAACTATTTGCCGTCGGATTCTGTTCCCCCTGTGTTTATTACACAATAAGGTTCTAATATTTATCAGAAACTGAACGATTACTCTTCTCTGTAGCATAGTGGTCAGTGGCCCTATAATGTGTTTTTTTTTTTAGCTTTGGGCGACAAAAATAAAATCAGCATTTTTAAGCCATTACATCAACACCTCTCATAATGGGAGTGGGGGAACGGATTCTGACAGCTGTTTTTTTTTTTTTTTTTGCCATAGGATTCTGTTCCCCCCATTTTTCCGGCACACTGAGGTTCTAATATTTATCAAATTGATGCTGTTTAAGCTCCATCCACACACAGAATAGAATAAGCGTATTTTAAGCCAATAGGCTACATCATCATCTCTCATCATTGGGGTGGGGGAACGGATTTCGACAGCTGAACTATTTGCCGTCGGATTCTGTTCCCCCTGTGTTTATTACACAATAAGGTTCTAAGATTTATCAGAAACTGGCCGATTACTCTCGTCTATAGCCTAGTGGTCAGTGGACCTACACTTTAGGCGACCCGAGTTCAAGTCCCAGTTCGTGGAACTTTCTTGATACTATACTATCCTATCATAATACAAGGCAAAAAATATAAAAACTGATGCAAGTTAAGCTCCATCCACACACAAAAATAAAATCAGCATTTTTTAAGCCATTACATCAACACCTCTCATAATGGGAGTGGGGGAACGGATTCCGACAGCTGTTTTTTTTTTTTTTGCCGTCGGATTCTGTTCCCCCCATTTTACTGACACACTGAGGTTCTAATATTTATCAAATTGATGCTGTTTTAGTTCATCCACACACAGAATAGAATAAGCGTATTTTAAGCCAATAGGCTACATCAACATCTCTCATCATTGGGGTGGGGGAACGGATTTCGACAGCTGAACTATTTGCCGTCGGATTCTGTTCCCCCTGTGTTTATTACACAATAAGGTTCTAAGATTTATCAGAAACTGGTCGACTACTCTCGTCTATAGCCTAGTGGTCAGTGGACCTACACTTTAGGCGACCCGAGTTCAAGTCCCGGTTCGTCGAACTTTCTTGATACTATACTATCCTATCATAATACAAGGCAAAAAATATAAAAACTGATGCAAGTTAAGCTCCATCCACACACAAAAATAAAATCAGCATTTTTAAGCCATTACATCAACACCTCTCATAATGGGAGTTGGGGAACGGATTCCGACAGCTGTTTTTTTTGTTTGTTTGTTTTTTTTGCCGTCGGATTCTGTTCCCCCCATTTTTCTGACACACTGAGGTTCTAATATTTATCAAATTGATGCTGTTTTAGTTCATCCACACACAGAATAGAATAAGCGTATTAAGCCAATAGGCTACATCAACATCTCTCATCATTGGGGTGGGGGAACGGATTTCGACAGCTGAACTATTTGCCGTCGGATTCTGTTCCCCCTGTGTTTATTACACAATAAGGTTCTAAGATTTATCAGAAACTGGCCGATTACTCTCGTCTATAGCCTAGTGGTCAGTGTACCTACACTTTAGGCGACCCGAGTTCAAGTCCCGGTTCGTCGAACTTTCTTGATACTATACTATCCTATCATAATACAAGGCAAAAAATATAAAAACTGATGCAAGTTAAGCTCCATCCACACACAAAAATAAAATCAGCATTTTTAAGCCATTACATCAACACCTCTCATAATGGGAGTGGGGGAACGGATCCCGACAGCTGTTTTTTTTTTTTTTTTTTTTTTTTGCCGTCGGATTCTGTTCCCCCCATTTTTCTGACACACTGAGGTTCTAATATTTATCAAATTGATGCTGTTTTAGTTCATCCACACACAGAATAGAATAAGCGTATTTTAAGCCAATAGGCTACATCAACATCTCTCATCATTGGGGTGGGGGAACGGATTTCGACAGCTGAACTATTTGCCGTCGGATTCTGTTCCCCCTGTGTTTATTACACAATAAGGTTCTAAGATTTATCAGAAACTAGCCGATTACTCTTCTCTGTAGCCTAGTGGTCAGTGGCCCTACAATGTGTTTTTTTTTAGCTTTGGGCGATCCGAGTTCAAGTCCCGGTTCGTCAAACTTTCTTGATACTATACTATCCTATCATAATACAAGGCAAAAAATATAAAAACTGATGCAAGTTAAGCTCCATCCACACACAAAAATAAAATCAGCATTTTTAAGCCATTACATCAACACCTCTCATAATGGGAGTGGGGGAACGGATTCCGACAGCTGTTTTTTTTTTTTTTTTTTTTTTTGCCGTCGGATTCTGTTCCCCCCATTTTTCTGACACACTGAGGTTCTAATATTTATCAAATTGATGCTGTTTTAGTTCATCCACACACAGAATAGAATAAGCGTATTTTAAGCCAATAGGCTACATCAACATCTCTCATCATTGGGGTGGGGGAACGGATTTCGACAGCTGAACTATTTGCCGTCGGATTCTGTTCCCCCTGTGTTTATTACACAATAAGGTTCTAATATTTATCAGAAACTGAACGATTACTCTTCTCTGTAGCCTAGTGGTCAGTGGCCCTATAATGTGTTTTTTTTTTAGCTTTGGGCGACAAAAATAAAATCAGCATTTTTAAGCCATTACATCAACACCTCTCATAATGGGAGTGGGGGAACGGATTCCGACAGCTGTTTTTTTTTTTTTTTTTGCCGTAGGATTCTGTTCCCCCCATTTTTCCGGCACACTGAGGTTCTAATATTTATCAAATTGATGCTGTTTAAGCTCCATCCACACACAGAATAGAATAAGCGTATTTTAAGCCAATAGGCTACATCATCATCTCTCATCATTGGGGTGGGGGAACGGATTTCGACAGCTGAACTATTTGCCGTCGGATTCTGTTCCCCCTGTGTTTATTACACAATAAGGTTCTAAGATTTATCAGAAACTGGCCGATAACTCTTCTCTATAGCCTAGTGGTCAGTGGCCGTACAATGCGTTTTTTTTAGGTTTGGGCGATCCGAGTTCAAGTCCCGGTTCGTCAAACTTTCTTGATACTATACTATCCTATCATAATACAAGGCAAAAAATATAAAAACTGATGCAAGTTAAGCTCCATCCACACACAAAAATAAAATCAGCATTTTTAAGCCATTACATCAACACCTCTCATAATGGGAGTGGGGGAACGGATTCCGACAGCTGTTTTTTTTTTTTTTTTTTTTTTTGCCGTCGGATTCTGTTCCCCCCATTTTTCTGACACACTGAGGTTCTAATATTTATCAAATTGATGCTGTTTTAGTTCATCCACACACAGAATAGAATAAGCGTATTTTAAGCCAATAGGCTACATCAACATCTCTCATCATTGGAATGGGGGAACGGATTTCGACAGCTGAACTATTTGCCGTCGGATTCTGTTCCCCCTGTGTTTATTACACAATAAGGTTCTAATATTTATCAGAAACTGAACGATTACTCTTCTCTGTAGCCTAGTGGTCAGTGGCCCTATAATGTGTTTTTTTTTTTAGCTTTGGGCGACAAAAATAAAATCAGCATTTTTAAGCCATTACATCAACACCTCTCATAATGGGAGTGGGGGAACGGATTCCGACAGCTGTTTTTTTTTTTTTTTGCCATAGGATTCTGTTCCCCCCATTTTTCCGGCACACTGAGGTTCTAATATTTATCAAATTGATGCTGTTTAAGCTCCATCCACACACAGAATAGAATAAGCGTATTTTAAGCCAATAGGCTACATCATCATCTCTCATCATTGGGGTGGGGGAACGGATTTCGACAGCTGAACTATTTGCCGTCGGATTCTGTTCCCCCTGTGTTTATTACACAATAAGGTTCTAAGATTTATCAGAAACTGGCCGATTACTCTCGTCTATAGCCTAGTGGTCAGTGTACCTACACTTTAGGCGACCCGAGTTCAAGTCCCGGTTCGTCGAACTTTCTTGATACTATACTATCCTATCATAATACAAGGCAAAAAATATAAAAACTGATGCAAGTTAAGCTCCATCCACACACAAAAATAAAATCAGCATTTTTTAAGCCATTACATCAACACCTCTCATAATGGGAGTGGGGGAACGGATTCCGACAGCTGTTTTTTTTTTTTTTTTTGCCGTCGGATTCTGTTCCCCCCATTTTACTGACACACTGAGGTTCTAATATTTATCAAATTGATGCTGTTTTAGTTCATCCACACACAGAATAGAATAAGCATATTTTAAGCCAATAGGCTACATCAACATCTCTCATCATTGGGGTGGGGGAACGGATTTCGACAGCTGAACTATTTGCCGTCGGATTCTGTTCCCCCTGTGTTTATTACACAATAAGGTTCTAATATTTATCAGAAACTGAACGATTACTCTTCTCTGTAGCATAGTGGTCAGTGGCCCTATAATGTGTTTTTTTTTTTAGCTTTGGGCGACAAAAATAAAATCAGCATTTTTAAGCCATTACATCAACACCTCTCATAATGGGAGTGGGGGAACGGATTCTGACAGCTGTTTTTTTTTTTTTTTTGCCATAGGATTCTGTTCCCCCCCATTTTTCCGGCACACTGAGGTTCTAATATTTATCAAATTGATGCTGTTTAAGCTCCATCCACACACAGAATAGAATAAGCGTATTTTAAGCCAATAGGCTACATCAACATCTCTCATCATTGGGGTGGGGGAACGGATTTCGACAGCTGAACTATTTGCCGTCGGATTCTGTTTCCCCTGTGTTTATTACACAATAAGGTTCTAAGATTTATCAGAAACTGGCCGATTACTCTTCTCTATAGCCTTGTGGTCAGTGGCCCTACAATGTGTTTTTTTTTTAGCTTTGGGCGATCCGAGTTCAAGTCCCGGTTCGTCAAACTTTCTTGATACTATACTATCCTATCATAATACAAGGCAAAAAATATAAAAACTGATGCAAGTTAAGCTCCATCCACACACAAAAATAAAATCAGCATTTTTAAGCCATTACATCAACACCTCTCATAATGGGAGTGGGGGAACGGATTCCGACAGCTGTTTTTTTTTTTTTTTGCCGTCGGATTCTGTTCCCCCCATTTTTCTGACACACTGAGGTTCTAATATTTATCAAATTGATGCTGTTTTAGTTCATCCACACACAGAATAGAATAAGCGTATTTTAAGCCAATAGGCTACATCAACATCTCTCATCATTGGGGTGGGGGAACGGATTTCGACAGCTGAACTATTTGCCGTCGGATTCTGTTCCCCCTGTGTTTATTACACAATAAGGTTCTAATATTTATCAGAAACTGAACGATTACTCTTCTCTGTAGCATAGTGGTCAGTGGCCCTATAATGTGTTTTTTTTTTTAGCTTTGGGCGACAAAAATAAAATCAGCATTTTTAAGCCATTACATCAACACCTCTCATAATGGGAGTGGGGGAACGGATTCTGACAGCTGTTTTTTTTTTTTTTTTTGCCATAGGATTCTGTTCCCCCCATTTTTCCGGCACACTGAGGTTCTAATATTTATCAAATTGATGCTGTTTAAGCTCCATCCACACACAGAATAGAATAAGCGTATTTTAAGCCAATAGGCTACATCATCATCTCTCATCATTGGGGTGGGGGAACGGATTTCGACAGCTGAACTATTTGCCGTCGGATTCTGTTCCCCCTGTGTTTATTACACAATAAGGTTCTAAGATTTATCAGAAACTGGCCGATTACTCTCGTCTATAGCCTAGTGGTCAGTGGACCTACACTTTAGGCGACCCGAGTTCAAGTCCCAGTTCGTGGAACTTTCTTGATACTATACTATCCTATCATAATACAAGGCAAAAAATATAAAAACTGATGCAAGTTAAGCTCCATCCACACACAAAAATAAAATCAGCATTTTTTAAGCCATTACATCAACACCTCTCATAATGGGAGTGGGGGAACGGATTCCGACAGCTGTTTTTTTTTTTTTTTGCCGTCGGATTCTGTTCCCCCCATTTTACTGACACACTGAGGTTCTAATATTTATCAAATTGATGCTGTTTTAGTTCATCCACACACAGAATAGAATAAGCGTATTTTAAGCCAATAGGCTACATCAACATCTCTCATCATTGGGGTGGGGGAACGGATTTCGACAGCTGAACTATTTGCCGTCGGATTCTGTTCCCCCTGTGTTTATTACACAATAAGGTTCTAAGATTTATCAGAAACTGGTCGACTACTCTCGTCTATAGCCTAGTGGTCAGTGGACCTACACTTTAGGCGACCCGAGTTCAAGTCCCGGTTCGTCGAACTTTCTTGATACTATACTATCCTATCATAATACAAGGCAAAAAATATAAAAACTGATGCAAGTTAAGCTCCATCCACACACAAAAATAAAATCAGCATTTTTAAGCCATTACATCAACACCTCTCATAATGGGAGTTGGGGAACGGATTCCGACAGCTGTTTTTTTTGTTTGTTTGTTTTTTTTGCCGTCGGATTCTGTTCCCCCCATTTTTCTGACACACTGAGGTTCTAATATTTATCAAATTGATGCTGTTTTAGTTCATCCACACACAGAATAGAATAAGCGTATTAAGCCAATAGGCTACATCAACATCTCTCATCATTGGGGTGGGGGAACGGATTTCGACAGCTGAACTATTTGCCGTCGGATTCTGTTCCCCCTGTGTTTATTACACAATAAGGTTCTAAGATTTATCAGAAACTGGCCGATTACTCTCGTCTATAGCCTAGTGGTCAGTGTACCTACACTTTAGGCGACCCGAGTTCAAGTCCCGGTTCGTCGAACTTTCTTGATACTATACTATCCTATCATAATACAAGGCAAAAAATATAAAAACTGATGCAAGTTAAGCTCCATCCACACACAAAAATAAAATCAGCATTTTTAAGCCATTACATCAACACCTCTCATAATGGGAGTGGGGGAACGGATCCCGACAGCTGTTTTTTTTTTTTTTTTTTTTTTTTGCCGTCGGATTCTGTTCCCCCCATTTTTCTGACACACTGAGGTTCTAATATTTATCAAATTGATGCTGTTTTAGTTCATCCACACACAGAATAGAATAAGCGTATTTTAAGCCAATAGGCTACATCAACATCTCTCATCATTGGGGTGGGGGAACGGATTTCGACAGCTGAACTATTTGCCGTCGGATTCTGTTCCCCCTGTGTTTATTACACAATAAGGTTCTAAGATTTATCAGAAACTAGCCGATTACTCTTCTCTGTAGCCTAGTGGTCAGTGGCCCTACAATGTGTTTTTTTTTAGCTTTGGGCGATCCGAGTTCAAGTCCCGGTTCGTCAAACTTTCTTGATACTATACTATCCTATCATAATACAAGGCAAAAAATATAAAAACTGATGCAAGTTAAGCTCCATCCACACACAAAAATAAAATCAGCATTTTTAAGCCATTACATCAACACCTCTCATAATGGGAGTGGGGGAACGGATTCCGACAGCTGTTTTTTTTTTTTTTTTTTTTTTTGCCGTCGGATTCTGTTCCCCCCATTTTTCTGACACACTGAGGTTCTAATATTTATCAAATTGATGCTGTTTTAGTTCATCCACACACAGAATAGAATAAGCGTATTTTAAGCCAATAGGCTACATCAACATCTCTCATCATTGGGGTGGGGGAACGGATTTCGACAGCTGAACTATTTGCCGTCGGATTCTGTTCCCCCTGTGTTTATTACACAATAAGGTTCTAATATTTATCAGAAACTGAACGATTACTCTTCTCTGTAGCCTAGTGGTCAGTGGCCCTATAATGTGTTTTTTTTTTAGCTTTGGGCGACAAAAATAAAATCAGCATTTTTAAGCCATTACATCAACACCTCTCATAATGGGAGTGGGGGAACGGATTCCGACAGCTGTTTTTTTTTTTTTTTTTGCCGTAGGATTCTGTTCCCCCCATTTTTCCGGCACACTGAGGTTCTAATATTTATCAAATTGATGCTGTTTAAGCTCCATCCACACACAGAATAGAATAAGCGTATTTTAAGCCAATAGGCTACATCATCATCTCTCATCATTGGGGTGGGGGAACGGATTTCGACAGCTGAACTATTTGCCGTCGGATTCTGTTCCCCCTGTGTTTATTACACAATAAGGTTCTAAGATTTATCAGAAACTGGCCGATTACTCTTCTCTATAGCCTAGTGGTCAGTGGCCGTACAATGCGTTTTTTTTAGGTTTGGGCGATCCGAGTTCAAGTCCCGGTTCGTCAAACTTTCTTGATACTATACTATCCTATCATAATACAAGGCAAAAAATATAAAAACTGATGCAAGTTAAGCTCCATCCACACACAAAAATAAAATCAGCATTTTTAAGCCATTACATCAACACCTCTCATAATGGGAGTGGGGGAACGGATTCCGACAGCTGTTTTTTTTTTTTTTTTTTTTTTTGCCGTCGGATTCTGTTCCCCCCATTTTTCTGACACACTGAGGTTCTAATATTTATCAAATTGATGCTGTTTTAGTTCATCCACACACAGAATAGAATAAGCGTATTTTAAGCCAATAGGCTACATCAACATCTCTCATCATTGGAATGGGGGAACGGATTTCGACAGCTGAACTATTTGCCGTCGGATTCTGTTCCCCCTGTGTTTATTACACAATAAGGTTCTAATATTTATCAGAAACTGAACGATTACTCTTCTCTGTAGCCTAGTGGTCAGTGGCCCTATAATGTGTTTTTTTTTTTAGCTTTGGGCGACAAAAATAAAATCAGCATTTTTAAGCCATTACATCAACACCTCTCATAATGGGAGTGGGGGAACGGATTCCGACAGCTGTTTTTTTTTTTTTTTTGCCATAGGATTCTGTTCCCCCCATTTTTCCGGCACACTGAGGTTCTAATATTTATCAAATTGATGCTGTTTAAGCTCCATCCACACACAGAATAGAATAAGCGTATTTTAAGCCAATAGGCTACATCATCATCTCTCATCATTGGGGTGGGGGAACGGATTTCGACAGCTGAACTATTTGCCGTCGGATTCTGTTCCCCCTGTGTTTATTACACAATAAGGTTCTAAGATTTATCAGAAACTGGCCGATTACTCTCGTCTATAGCCTAGTGGTCAGTGTACCTACACTTTAGGCGACCCGAGTTCAAGTCCCGGTTCGTCGAACTTTCTTGATACTATACTATCCTATCATAATACAAGGCAAAAAATATAAAAACTGATGCAAGTTAAGCTCCATCCACACACAAAAATAAAATCAGCATTTTTTAAGCAATTACATCAACACCTCTCATAATGGGAGTGGGGGAACGGATTCCGACAGCTGTTTTTTTTTTTTTTTTTGCCGTCGGATTCTGTTCCCCCCATTTTACTGACACACTGAGGTTCTAATATTTATCAAATTGATGCTGTTTTAGTTCATCCACACACAGAATAGAATAAGCATATTTTAAGCCAATAGGCTACATCAACATCTCTCATCATTGGGGTGGGGGAACGGATTTCGACAGCTGAACTATTTGCCGTCGGATTCTGTTCCCCCTGTGTTTATTACACAATAAGGTTCTAATATTTATCAGAAACTGAACGATTACTCTTCTCTGTAGCATAGTGGTCAGTGGCCCTATAATGTGTTTTTTTTTTTAGCTTTGGGCGACAAAAATAAAATCAGCATTTTTAAGCCATTACATCAACACCTCTCATAATGGGAGTGGGGGAACGGATTCTGACAGCTGTTTTTTTTTTTTTTTTGCCATAGGATTCTGTTCCCCCCCATTTTTCCGGCACACTGAGGTTCTAATATTTATCAAATTGATGCTGTTTAAGCTCCATCCACACACAGAATAGAATAAGCGTATTTTAAGCCAATAGGCTACATCATCATCTCTCATCATTGGGGTGGGGGAACGGATTTCGACAGCTGAACTATTTGCCGTCGGATTCTGTTCCCCCTGTGTTTATTACACAATAAGGTTCTAAGATTTATCAGAAACTGGCCGATTACTCTCGTCTATAGCCTAGTGGTCAGTGGACCTACACTTTAGGCGACCCGAGTTCAAGTCCCGGTTCGTCGAACTTTCTTGATACTATACTATCCTATCATAATACAAGGCAAAAAATATAAAAACTGATGCAAGTTAAGCTCCATCCACACACAAAAATAAAATCAGCATTTTTTAAGCCATTACATCAACACCTCTCATAATGGGAGTGGGGGAACGGATTCCGACAGCTGTTTTTTTTTTTTTTGCCGTCGGATTCTGTTCCCCCCATTTTACTGACACACTGAGGTTCTAATATTTATCAAATTGATGCTGTTTTAGTTCATCCACACACAGAATAGAATAAGCGTATTTTAAGCCCATAGGCTACATCAACATCTCTCATCATTGGGGTGGGGGAACGGATTTCGACAGCTGAACTATTTGCCGTCGGATTCTGTTCCCCCTGTGTTTATTACACAATAAGGTTCTAAGATTTATCAGAAACTGGTCGACTACTCTCGTCTATAGCCTAGTGGTCAGTGGACCTACACTTTAGGCGACCCGAGTTCAAGTCCCGGTTCGTCGAACTTTCTTGATACTATACTATCCTATCATAATACAAGGCAAAAAATATAAAAACTGATGCAAGTTAAGCTCCATCCACACACAAAAATAAAATCAGCATTTTTAAGCCATTACATCAACACCTCTCATAATGGGAGTGGGGGAACGGATTCCGACAGCTGTTTTTTTTGTTTGTTTGTTTTTTTTGCCGTCGGATTCTGTTCCCCCCATTTTTCTGACACACTGAGGTTCTAATATTTATCAAATTGATGCTGTTTTAGTTCATCCACACACAGAATAGAATAATCGTATTTTAAGCCAATAGGCTACATCAACATCTCTCATCATTGGAGTGGGGGAACGGATTTCGACAGCTGAACTATTTGCCGTCGGATTCTGTTTCCCCTGTGTTTATTACACAATAAGGTTCTAAGATTTATCAGAAACTGGTCGACTACTCTCGTCTATAGCCTAGTGGTCAGTGGACCTACACTTTAGGCGACCCGAGTTCAAGTCCCGGTTCGTCGAACTTTCTTGATACTATACTATCCTATCATAATACAAGGCAAAAAATATAAAAACTGATGCAAGTTAAGCTCCATCCACACACAAAAATAAAATCAGCATTTTTAAGCCATTACATCAACACCTCTCATAATGGGAGTGGGGGAACGGATTCCGACAGCTGTTTTTTTTTTTTTTTTTTTTTTGCCGTCGGATTCTGTTCCCCCCATTTTTCTGACACACTGAGGTTCTAATATTTATCAAATTGATGCTGTTTTAGTTCATCCACACACAGAATAGAATAAGCGTATTTTAAGCCAATAGGCTACATCAACATCTCTCATCATTGGGGTGGGGGAACGGATTTCGACAGCTGAACTATTTGCCGTCGGATTCTGTTCCCCCTGTGTTTATTACACAATAAGGTTCTAATATTTATCAGAAAATGAACGATTACTCTTCTCTGTAGCATAGTGGTCAGTGGCCCTATAATGTGTTTTTTTTTTAGCTTTGGGCGACAAAAATAAAATCAGCATTTTTAAGCCATTACATCAACACCTCTCATAATGGGAGTGGGGGAACGGATTCTGACAGCTGTTTTTTTTTTTTTTTTTGCCATAGGATTCTGTTCCCCCCATTTTTCCGGCACACTGAGGTTCTAATATTTATCAAATTGATGCTGTTTAAGCTCCATCCACACACAGAATAGAATAAGCGTATTTTAAGCCAATAGGCTACATCATCATCTCTCATCATTGGGGTGGGGGAACGGATTTCGACAGCTGAACTATTTGCCGTCGGATTCTGTTCCCCCTGTGTTTATTACACAATAAGGTTCTAAGATTTATCAGAAACTGGCCGATTACTCTCGTCTATAGCCTAGTGGTCAGTGGACCTACACTTTAGGCGACCCGAGTTCAAGTCCCGGTTCGTCGAACTTTCTTGATACTATACTATCCTATCATAATACAAGGCAAAAAATATAAAAACTGATGCAAGTTAAGCTCCATCCACACACAAAAATAAAATCAGCATTTTTTAAGCCATTACATCAACACCTCTCATAATGGGAGTGGGGGAACGGATTCCGACAGCTGTTTTTTTTTTTTTTTGCCGTCGGATTCTGTTCCCCCCATTTTACTGACACACTGAGGTTCTAATATTTATCAAATTGATGCTGTTTTAGTTCATCCACACACAGAATAGAATAAGCGTATTTTAAGCCAATAGGCTACATCAACATCTCTCATCATTGGGGTGGGGGAACGGATTTCGACAGCTGAACTATTTGCCGTCGGATTCTGTTCCCCCTGTGTTTATTACACAATAAGGTTCTAAGATTTATCAGAAACTGGTCGACTACTCTCGTCTATAGCCTAGTGGTCAGTGGACCTACACTTTAGGCGACCCGAGTTCAAGTCCCGGTTCGTCGAACTTTCTTGATACTATACTATCCTATCATAATACAAGGCAAAAAATATAAAAACTGATGCAAGTTAAGCTCCATCCACACACAAAAATAAAATCAGCATTTTTAAGCCATTACATCAACACCTCTCATAATGGGAGTGGGGGAACGGATTCCGACAGCTGTTTTTTTTGTTTGTTTGTTTTTTTTGCCGTCGGATTCTGTTCCCCCCATTTTTCTGACACACTGAGGTTCTAATATTTATCAAATTGATGCTGTTTTAGTTCATCCACACACAGAATAGAATAAGCGTATTTTAAGCCAATAGGCTACATCAACATCTCTCATCATTGGGGTGGGGGAACGGATTTCGACAGCTGAACTATTTGCCGTCGGATTCTGTTCCCCCTGTGTTTATTACACAATAAGGTTCTAAGATTTATCAGAAACTGGCCGATTACTCTCGTCTATAGCCTAGTGGTCAGTGTACCTACACTTTAGGCGACCCGAGTTCAAGTCCCGGTTCGTCGAACTTTCTTGATACTATAGGGGAGAGTGGGGTAAAATGAGCCAGTGGGTAAGTTGACCCACCCCCTGTTTCTAGGCAACTATGCACATTTGGTGTCATGGGACCATACATTTTGAAGGACTCCATCATTTATATATTGCTGTGAAGAGGAGAAGCACATGGGACAAGAGGAAAGTTGTCTTTTCCACAAAAACACCTTTTTTGCTTGTTAAAGTAAATTTTCTGCATTTCAGGTATATTAGCCATTTTGTCAAAGCAAATCAGATCTAGGTCTAAAGTTGTGAATGGTACATGTTGGTGATTTGTCAACATTTAAAACCATGTGAATCATTAAGCTAAAGGTTATCCTGAATTGCTAAGCTACGCCGTTTTTACCAAAATGGTGGCTATGGGGCAAAGTGAGCCAGATGATGTGGGGTAAATTGAACCAGTGATTCAACCTTTTTGAAATGGAGAAAATCGACTGAAATGTGTTGAAATAAAATGTCTTTTTATAAGCAACATATTAAACTGCAATTAACATTTATATGCCCTAATATTTCATAAAAACAATACAGTCGGCCGAAATATGAAAGACAATATTTTGTTGACTAGTTTTGGATAAATTATAAAGTCTTTTAAAATAGACTACTGCCACATCAAATATGCTTTTGTTTAGCAATTTCTGGTCATATATATATATATACGCACAGTATTTTTTATTTTTTTTTGTCAAAAATAAAGTCATCAACTAAGATTACTTTTAAGGTTACTATAGTATTTGTTCCAATGTAGGCTATATTCAAATAAATGAATACATATAGTAAAATGTAGGCCTATAATTTATTTTTTACAAAGAAAGAGTACACTTGAAATATTGTTGAAATTGTAATTGTTGTTGTAATTGTAATCTTTTTAATAAAATAGCAAAACATATATTTACAAAGAAGATGTAAGCTAAATCTTAAAAGGTCAATATAAGCCTTCTTTTTAAATTATTTGTATTGTGCTTTATATTAGTAACACATTTGGGGAGAAGATTTTGTTGTTTTAATAACAACGCATAAACATTATTCTCTCAAAAATACAAACATGTACATACATGTTGCTCACATAATAAGATAGCCCTGTTTTGTGCTAAATAGTGCATTTACACCTTTGCCATTAATATGTGTATAAGCAACTGAAAAAAGCACAAATGTCAGGGCCCCAAAAACACCTCAGACCCCAGAGGGTTAACATTGTTTAGAAAGGTAAGTGTGTTATTAAATTATTATTTTAAAGAGGCAAGTTTTTTTATTATTATGCTTGCATAAAAAGTGAAAGATAGGATGGTCAATTTACCCCCAGATGGCTCAATTTACCCACTGACTGGGATCAACTTACCCCTGACCTGGGGTAAGTTGAGCCGCATGAACACTTTTTTTTCTGAGGTCATATTTTCAAGGCTCTTTGTCATAGGTGCATTTTTTCATTTTCAGTTTATAGGCAACATCCCATATTAACAGTGGATGTCTTCATTGTACCTCTGTCTCAATTTCCCTTGCCTTGAGATCCACATAAGTAAAAACTGGCTCATCTTACCCCACTCTCCCCTACTATCCTATCATAATACAAGGCAAAAAAATATAAAAAACTGATGCAAGTTAAGCTCCATCCACACACAAAAATAAAATCAGCATTTTTAAGCCATTACGTCAACACCTCTCATAATGGGAGTGGGGGAACGGATTCCGACAGCTGTTTTTTTTTTTTTTTTGCCGTCGGATTCTGTTCCCCCCATTTTACTGACACACTGAGGTTCTAATATTTATCAAATTGATGCTGTTTTAGTTCATCCACACACAGAATAGAATAAGCATATTTTAAGCCAATAGGCTACATCAACATCTCTCATCATTGGGGTGGGGGAACGGATTTCGACAGCTGAACTATTTGCCGTCGGATTCTGTTTCCCCTGTGTTTATTACACAATAAGGTTCTAAGATTTATCAGAAACTGGTCGACTACTCTCGTCTATAGCCTAGTGGTCAGTGGACCTACACTTTAGGCGACCCGAGTTCAAGTCCCGGTTCGTCGAACTTTCTTGATACTATACTATCCTATCATAATACAAGGCAAAAAATATAAAAACTGATGCAAGTTAAGCTCCATCCACACACAAAAATAAAATCAGCATTTTTAAGCCATTACATCAACACCTCTCATAATGGGAGTGGGGGAACGGATTCCGACAGCTGTTTTTTTTTTTTTTTTTTTTTTGCCGTCGGATTCTGTTCCCCCCATTTTTCTGACACACTGAGGTTCTAATATTTATCAAATTGATGCTGTTTTAGTTCATCCACACACAGAATAGAATAAGCGTATTTTAAGCCAATAGGCTACATCAACATCTCTCATCATTGGGGTGGGGGAACGGATTTCGACAGCTGAACTATTTGCCGTCGGATTCTGTTCCCCCTGTGTTTATTACACAATAAGGTTCTAATATTTATCAGAAAATGAACGATTACTCTTCTCTGTAGCATAGTGGTCAGTGGCCCTATAATGTGTTTTTTTTTTAGCTTTGGGCGACAAAAATAAAATCAGCATTTTTAAGCCATTACATCAACACCTCTCATAATGGGAGTGGGGGAACGGATTCTGACAGCTGTTTTTTTTTTTTTTTTTGCCATAGGATTCTGTTCCCCCCATTTTTCCGGCACACTGAGGTTCTAATATTTATCAAATTGATGCTGTTTAAGCTCCATCCACACACAGAATAGAATAAGCGTATTTTAAGCCAATAGGCTACATCATCATCTCTCATCATTGGGGTGGGGGAACGGATTTCGACAGCTGAACTATTTGCCGTCGGATTCTGTTCCCCCTGTGTTTATTACACAATAAGGTTCTAAGATTTATCAGAAACTGGCCGATTACTCTCGTCTATAGCCTAGTGGTCAGTGGACCTACACTTTAGGCGACCCGAGTTCAAGTCCCGGTTCGTCGAACTTTCTTGATACTATACTATCCTATCATAATACAAGGCAAAAAATATAAAAACTGATGCAAGTTAAGCTCCATCCACACACAAAAATAAAATCAGCATTTTTTAAGCCATTACATCAACACCTCTCATAATGGGAGTGGGGGAACGGATTCCGACAGCTGTTTTTTTTTTTTTTTGCCGTCGGATTCTGTTCCCCCCATTTTACTGACACACTGAGGTTCTAATATTTATCAAATTGATGCTGTTTTAGTTCATCCACACACAGAATAGAATAAGCGTATTTTAAGCCAATAGGCTACATCAACATCTCTCATCATTGGGGTGGGGGAACGGATTTCGACAGCTGAACTATTTGCCGTCGGATTCTGTTCCCCCTGTGTTTATTACACAATAAGGTTCTAAGATTTATCAGAAACTGGTCGACTACTCTCGTCTATAGCCTAGTGGTCAGTGGACCTACACTTTAGGCGACCCGAGTTCAAGTCCCGGTTCGTCGAACTTTCTTGATACTATACTATCCTATCATAATACAAGGCAAAAAATATAAAAACTGATGCAAGTTAAGCTCCATCCACACACAAAAATAAAATCAGCATTTTTAAGCCATTACATCAACACCTCTCATAATGGGAGTGGGGGAACGGATTCCGACAGCTGTTTTTTTTGTTTGTTTGTTTTTTTTGCCGTCGGATTCTGTTCCCCCCATTTTTCTGACACACTGAGGTTCTAATATTTATCAAATTGATGCTGTTTTAGTTCATCCACACACAGAATAGAATAAGCGTATTTTAAGCCAATAGGCTACATCAACATCTCTCATCATTGGGGTGGGGGAACGGATTTCGACAGCTGAACTATTTGCCGTCGGATTCTGTTCCCCCTGTGTTTATTACACAATAAGGTTCTAAGATTTATCAGAAACTGGCCGATTACTCTCGTCTATAGCCTAGTGGTCAGTGTACCTACACTTTAGGCGACCCGAGTTCAAGTCCCGGTTCGTCGAACTTTCTTGATACTATAGGGGAGAGTGGGGTAAAATGAGCCAGTGGGTAAGTTGACCCACCCCCTGTTTCTAGGCAACTATGCACATTTGGTGTCATGGGACCATACATTTTGAAGGACTCCATCATTTATATATTGCTGTGAAGAGGAGAAGCACATGGGACAAGAGGAAAGTTGTCTTTTCCACAAAAACACCTTTTTTGCTTGTTAAAGTAAATTTTCTGCATTTCAGGTATATTAGCCATTTTGTCAAAGCAAATCAGATCTAGGTCTAAAGTTGTGAATGGTACATGTTGGTGATTTGTCAACATTTAAAACCATGTGAATCATTAAGCTAAAGGTTATCCTGAATTGCTAAGCTACGCCGTTTTTACCAAAATGGTGGCTATGGGGCAAAGTGAGCCAGATGATGTGGGGTAAATTGAACCAGTGATTCAACCTTTTTGAAATGGAGAAAATCGACTGAAATGTGTTGAAATAAAATGTCTTTTTATAAGCAACATATTAAACTGCAATTAACATTTATATGCCCTAATATTTCATAAAAACAATACAGTCGGCCGAAATATGAAAGACAATATTTTGTTGACTAGTTTTGGATAAATTATAAAGTCTTTTAAAATAGACTACTGCCACATCAAATATGCTTTTGTTTAGCAATTTCTGGTCATATATATATATATACGCACAGTATTTTTTATTTTTTTTTGTCAAAAATAAAGTCATCAACTAAGATTACTTTTAAGGTTACTATAGTATTTGTTCCAATGTAGGCTATATTCAAATAAATGAATACATATAGTAAAATGTAGGCCTATAATTTATTTTTTACAAAGAAAGAGTACACTTGAAATATTGTTGAAATTGTAATTGTTGTTGTAATTGTAATCTTTTTAATAAAATAGCAAAACATATATTTACAAAGAAGATGTAAGCTAAATCTTAAAAGGTCAATATAAGCCTTCTTTTTAAATTATTTGTATTGTGCTTTATATTAGTAACACATTTGGGGAGAAGATTTTGTTGTTTTAATAACAACGCATAAACATTATTCTCTCAAAAATACAAACATGTACATACATGTTGCTCACATAATAAGATAGCCCTGTTTTGTGCTAAATAGTGCATTTACACCTTTGCCATTAATATGTGTATAAGCAACTGAAAAAAGCACAAATGTCAGGGCCCCAAAAACACCTCAGACCCCAGAGGGTTAACATTGTTTAGAAAGGTAAGTGTGTTATTAAATTATTATTTTAAAGAGGCAAGTTTTTTTATTATTATGCTTGCATAAAAAGTGAAAGATAGGATGGTCAATTTACCCCCAGATGGCTCAATTTACCCACTGACTGGGATCAACTTACCCCTGACCTGGGGTAAGTTGAGCCGCATGAACACTTTTTTTTCTGAGGTCATATTTTCAAGGCTCTTTGTCATAGGTGCATTTTTTCATTTTCAGTTTATAGGCAACATCCCATATTAACAGTGGATGTCTTCATTGTACCTCTGTCTCAATTTCCCTTGCCTTGAGATCCACATAAGTAAAAACTGGCTCATCTTACCCCACTCTCCCCTACTATCCTATCATAATACAAGGCAAAAAATATAAAAAACTGATGCAAGTTAAGCTCCATCCACACACAAAAATAAAATCAGCATTTTTAAGCCATTACGTCAACACCTCTCATAATGGGAGTGGGGGAACGGATTCCGACAGCTGTTTTTTTTTTTTTTTTGCCGTCGGATTCTGTTCCCCCCATTTTACTGACACACTGAGGTTCTAATATTTATCAAATTGATGCTGTTTTAGTTCATCCACACACAGAATAGAATAAGCATATTTTAAGCCAATAGGCTACATCAACATCTCTCATCATTGGGGTGGGGGAACGGATTTCGACAGCTGAACTATTTGCCGTCGGATTCTGTTCCCCCTGTGTTTATTACACAATAAGGTTCTAATATTTATCAGAAACTGAACGATTACTCTTCTCTGTAGCATAGTGGTCAGTGGCCCTATAATGTGTTTTTTTTTTTAGCTTTGGGCGACAAAAATAAAATCAGCATTTTTAAGCCATTACATCAACACCTCTCATAATGGGAGTGGGGGAACGGATTCTGACAGCTGTTTTTATTTTATTTTTTTGCCATAGGATTCTGTTCCCCCTCATTTTTCCGGCACACTGAGGTTCTAATATTTATCAAATTGATGCTGTTTAAGCTCCATCCACACACAGAATAGAATAAGCGTATTTTAAGCCAATAGGCTACATCATCATCTCTCATCATTGGGGTGGGGGAACGGATTTCGACAGCTGAACTATTTGCCGTCGGATTCTGTTCCCCCTGTGTTTATTACACAATAAGGTTCTAAGATTTATCAGAAACTGGCCGATTACTCTCGTCTATAGCCTAGTGGTCAGTGGACCTACACTTTAGGCGACCCGAGTTCAAGTCCCGGTTCGTCGAACTTTCTTGATACTATACTATCCTATCATAATACAAGGCAAAAAATATAAAAACTGATGCAAGTTAAGCTCCATCCACACACAAAAATAAAATCAGCATTTTTTAAGCCATTACATCAACACCTCTCATAATGGGAGTGGGGGAACGGATTCCGACAGCTGTTTTTTTTTTTTTTTTGCCGTCGGATTCTGTTCCCCCCATTTTACTGACACACTGAGGTTCTAATATTTATCAAATTGATGCTGTTTTAGTTCATCCACACACAGAATAGAATAAGCGTATTTTAAGCCAATAGGCTACATCAACATCTCTCATCATTGGGGTGGGGGAACGGATTTCGACAGCTGAACTATTTGCCGTCGGATTCTGTTCCCCCTGTGTTTATTACACAATAAGGTTCTAAGATTTATCAGAAACTGGTCGACTACTCTCGTCTATAGCCTAGTGGTCAGTGGACCTACACTTTAGGCGACCCGAGTTCAAGTCCCGGTTCGTCGAGCTTTCTTGATACTATACTATCCTATCATAATACAAGGCAAAAAATATAAAAACTGATGCAAGTTAAGCTCCATCCACACACAAAAATAAAATCAGCATTTTTAAGCCATTACATCAACACCTCTCATAATGGGAGTGGGGGAACGGATTCCGACAGCTGTTTTTTTTGTTTGTTTGTTTTTTTTGCCGTCGGATTCTGTTCCCCCCATTTTTCTGACACACTGAGGTTCTAATATTTATCAAATTGATGCTGTTTTAGTTCATCCACACACAGAATAGAATAAGCGTATTTTAAGCCAATAGGCTACATCAACATCTCTCATCATTGGAGTGGGGGAACGGATTTCGACAGCTGAACTATTTGCCGTCGGATTCTGTTTCCCCTGTGTTTATTACACAATAAGGTTCTAAGATTTATCAGAAACTGGTCGACTACTCTCGTCTATAGCCTAGTGGTCAGTGGACCTACACTTTAGGCGACCCGAGTTCAAGTCCCGGTTCGTCGAGCTTTCTTGATACTATACTATCCTATCATAATACAAGGCAAAAAATATAAAAACTGATGCAAGTTAAGCTCCATCCACACACAAAAATAAAATCAGCATTTTTAAGCCATTACATCAACACCTCTCATAATGGGAGTGGGGGAACGGATTCCGACAGCTGTTTTTTTTGTTTGTTTGTTTTTTTTGCCGTCGGATTCTGTTCCCCCCATTTTTCTGACACACTGAGGTTCTAATATTTATCAAATTGATGCTGTTTTAGTTCATCCACACACAGAATAGAATAAGCGTATTTTAAGCCAATAGGCTACATCAACATCTCTCATCATTGGAGTGGGGGAACGGATTTCGACAGCTGAACTATTTGCCGTCGGATTCTGTTCCCCCTGTGTTTATTACACAATAAGGTTCTAAGATTTATCAGAAACTGGTCGACTACTCTCGTCTATAGCCTAGTGGTCAGTGGACCTACACTTTAGGCGACCCGAGTTCAAGTCCCGGTTCGTCGAACTTTCTTGATACTATACTATCCTATCATAATACAAGGCAAAAAATATAAAAACTGATGCAAGTTAAGCTCCATCCACACACAAAAATAAAATCAGCATTTTTAAGCCATTACATCAACACCTCTCATAATGGGAGTGGGGGAACGGATTCCGACAGCTGTTTTTTTTTTTTTTTTTTTTTTTGCCGTCGGATTCTGTTCCCCCCATTTTTCTGACACACTGAGGTTCTAATATTTATCAAATTGATGCTGTTTTAGTTCATCCACACACAGAATAGAATAAGCGTATTTTAAGCCAATAGGCTACATCAACATCTCTCATCATTGGGGTGGGGGAACGGATTTCGACAGCTGAACTATTTGCCGTCGGATTCTGTTCCCCCTGTGTTTATTACACAATAAGGTTCTAATATTTATCAGAAACTGAACGATTACTCTTCTCTGTAGCATAGTGGTCAGTGGCCCTATAATGTGTTTTTTTTTTAGCTTTGGGCGACAAAAATAAAATCAGCATTTTTAAGCCATTACATCAACACCTCTCATAATGGGAGTGGGGGAACGGATTCTGACAGCTGTTTTTTTTTTTTTTTTTGCCATAGGATTCTGTTCCCCCCATTTTTCCGGCACACTGAGGTTCTAATATTTATCAAATTGATGCTGTTAAAGCTCCATCCACACACAGAATAGAATAAGCGTATTTTAAGCCAATAGGCTACATCATCATCTCTCATCATTGGGGTGGGGGAACGGATTTCGACAGCTGAACTATTTGCCGTCGGATTCTGTTCCCCCTGTGTTTATTACACAATAAGGTTCTAAGATTTATCAGAAACTGGCCGATTACTCTCGTCTATAGCCTAGTGGTCAGTGGACCTACACTTTAGGCGACCCGAGTTCAAGTCCCGGTTCGTCGAACTTTCTTGATACTATACTATCCTATCATAATACAAGGCAAAAAATATAAAAACTGATGCAAGTTAAGCTCCATCCACACACAAAAATAAAATCAGCATTTTTTAAGCCATTACATCAACACCTCTCATAATGGGAGTGGGGGAACGGATTCCGACAGCTGTTTTTTTTTTTTTTTGCCGTCGGATTCTGTTCCCCCCATTTTACTGACACACTGAGGTTCTAATATTTATCAAATTGATGCTGTTTTAGTTCATCCACACACAGAATAGAATAAGCGTATTTTAAGCCAATAGGCTACATCAACATCTCTCATCATTGGGGTGGGGGAACGGATTTCGACAGCTGAACTATTTGCCGTCGGATTCTGTTCCCCCTGTGTTTATTACACAATAAGGTTCTAAGATTTATCAGAAACTGGTCGACTACTCTCGTCTATAGCCTAGTGGTCAGTGGACCTACACTTTAGGCGACCCGAGTTCAAGTCCCGGTTCGTCGAACTTTCTTGATACTATACTATCCTATCATAATACAAGGCAAAAAATATAAAAACTGATGCAAGTTAAGCTCCATCCACACACAAAAATAAAATCAGCATTTTTAAGCCATTACATCAACACCTCTCATAATGGGAGTGGGGGAACGGATTCCGACAGCTGTTTTTTTTGTTTGTTTGTTTTTTTTGCCGTCGGATTCTGTTCCCCCCATTTTTCTGACACACTGAGGTTCTAATATTTATCAAATTGATGCTGTTTTAGTTCATCCACACACAGAATAGAATAAGCGTATTTTAAGCCAATAGGCTACATCAACATCTCTCATCATTGGGGTGGGGGAACGGATTTCGACAGCTGAACTATTTGCCGTCGGATTCTGTTCCCCCTGTGTTTATTACACAATAAGGTTCTAAGATTTATCAGAAACTGGCCGATTACTCTCGTCTATAGCCTAGTGGTCAGTGTACCTACACTTTAGGCGACCCGAGTTCAAGTCCCGGTTCGTCGAACTTTCTTGATACTATACTATCCTATCATAATACAAGGCAAAAAATATAAAAAACTGATGCAAGTTAAGCTCCATCCACACACAAAAATAAAATCAGCATTTTTAAGCCATTACGTCAACACCTCTCATAATGGGAGTGGGGGAACGGATTCTGACAGCTGTTTTTTTTTTTTTTTTTGCCATAGGATTCTGTTCCCCCCATTTTTCCGGCACACTGAGGTTCTAATATTTATCAAATTGATGCTGTTTAAGCTCCATCCACACACAGAATAGAATAAGCGTATTTTAAGCCAATAGGCTACATCAACATCTCTCATCATTGGGGTGGGGGAACGGATTTCGACAGCTGAACTATTTGCCGTCGGATTCTGTTCCCCCTGTGTTTATTACACAATAAGGTTCTAATATTTATCAGAAACTGAACGATTACTCTTCTCTGTAGCATAGTGGTCAGTGGCCCTATAATGTGTTTTTTTTTTAGCTTTGGGCGACAAAAATAAAATCAGCATTTTTAAGCCATTACATCAACACCTCTCATAATGGGAGTGGGGGAACGGATTCCGACAGCTATTTTTTTTTTTTTGCCATAGGATTCTGTTCCCCCCATTTTTCCGGCACACTGAGGTTCTAATATTTATCAAATTGATGCTGTTTAAGCTCCATCCTCACACAGAATAGAATAAGCGTATTTTAAGCCAATAGGCTACATCATCATCTCTCATCATTGGGGTGGGGGAACGGATTTCGACAGCTGAACTATTTGCCGTCGGATTCTGTTCCCCCTGTGTTTATTACACAATAAGGTTCTAATATTTATCAGAAACTGAACGATTACTCTTCTCTGTAGCATAGTGGTCAGTGGCCCTATAATGTGTTTTTTTTTTTAGCTTTGGGCGACAAAAATAAAATCAGCATTTTTAAGCCATTACATCAACACCTCTCATAATGGGAGTGGGGGAACGGATTCTGACAGCTGTTTTTTTTTTTTTTTTGCCATAGGATTCTGTTCCCCCCCATTTTTCCGGCACACTGAGGTTCTAATATTTATCAAATTGATGCTGTTGAAGCTCCATCCACACACAGAATAGAATAAGCGTATTTTAAGCCAATAGGCTACATCATCATCTCTCATCATTGGGGTGGGGGAACGGATTTCGACAGCTGAACTATTTGCCGTCGGATTCTGTTCCCCCTGTGTTTATTACACAATAAGGTTCTAAGATTTATCAGAAACTGGCCGATTACTCTCGTCTATAGCCTAGTGGTCAGTGGACCTACACTTTAGGCGACCCGAGTTCAAGTCCCGGTTCGTCGAACTTTCTTGATACTATACTATCCTATCATAATACAAGGCAAAAAATATAAAAACTGATGCAAGTTAAGCTCCATCCACACACAAAAATAAAATCAGCATTTTTTAAGCCATTACATCAACACCTCTCATAATGGGAGTGGGGGAACGGATTCCGACAGCTGTTTTTTTTTTTTTTTGCCGTCGGATTCTGTTCCCCCCATTTTACTGACACACTGAGGTTCTAATATTTATCAAATTGATGCTGTTTTAGTTCATCCACACACAGAATAGAATAAGCGTATTTTAAGCCAATAGGCTACATCAACATCTCTCATCATTGGGGTGGGGGAACGGATTTCGACAGCTGAACTATTTGCCGTCGGATTCTGTTCCCCCTGTGTTTATTACACAATAAGGTTCTAAGATTTATCAGAAACTGGTCGACTACTCTCGTCTATAGCCTAGTGGTCAGTGGACCTACACTTTAGGCGACCCGAGTTCAAGTCCCGGTTCGTCGAACTTTCTTGATACTATACTGTCCAATCATAATACAAGGCAAAAAATATAAAAACTGATGCAAGTTAAGCTCCGTCCACACACAAAAATAAAATCAGCATTTTTAAGCCATTACATCAACACCTCTCATAATGGGAGTGGGGGAACGGATTCCGACAGCTGTTTTTTTTTTTTTTTTTTTTTTTGCCGTCGGATTCTGTTCCCCCCATTTTTCTGACACACTGAGGTTCTAATATTTATCAAATTGATGCTGTTTTAGTTCATCCACACACAGAATAGAATAAGCGTATTTTAAGCCAATGGGCTACATCAACATCTCTCATCATTGGGGTGGGGGAACGGATTTCGACAGCTGAACTATTTGCCGTCGGATTCTGTTCCCCCTGTGTTTATTACACAATAAGGTTCTAATATTTATCAGAAACTGAACGATTACTCTTCTCTGTAGCATAGTGGTCAGTGGCCCTATAATGTGTTTTTTTTTTTAGCTTTGGGCGACAAAAATAAAATCAGCATTTTTAAGCCATTACATCAACACCTCTCATAATGGGAGTGGGGGAACGGATTCTGACAGCTGTTTTTTTTTTTTTTTTTGCCATAGGATTCTGTTCCCCCCATTTTTCCGGCACACTGAGGTTCTAATATTTATCAAATTGATGCTGTTTTAGTTCATCCACACACAGAATAGAATAAGCGTATTTTAAGCCAATAGGCTACATCATCATCTCTCATCATTGGGGTGGGGGAACGGATTTCGACAGCTGAACTATTTGCCGTCGGATTCTGTTCCCCCTGTGTTTATTACACAATAAGGTTCTAAGATTTATCAGAAACTGGCCGATTACTCTCGTCTATAGCCTAGTGGTCAGTGGACCTACACTTTAGGCGACCCGAGTTCAAGTCCCGGTTCGTCGAACTTTCTTGATACTATACTATCCTATCATAATACAAGGCAAAAAATATAAAAACTGATGCAAGTTAAGCTCCATCCACACACAAAAATAAAATCAGCATTTTTTAAGCCATTACATCAACACCTCTCATAATGGGAGTGGGGGAACGGATTCCGACAGCTGTTTTTTTTTTTTTTTGCCGTCGGATTCTGTTCCCCCCATTTTACTGACACACTGAGGTTCTAATATTTATCAAATTGATGCTGTTTTAGTTCATCCACACACAGAATAGAATAAGCGTATTTTAAGCCAATAGGCTACATCAACATCTCTCATCATTGGGGTGGGGGAACGGATTTCGACAGCTGAACTATTTGCCGTCGGATTCTGTTCCCCCTGTGTTTATTACACAATAAGGTTCTAAGATTTATCAGAAACTGGCCGATTACTCTCGTCTATAGCCTAGTGGTCAGTGGACCTACACTTTAGGCGACCCGAGTTCAAGTCCCGGTTCGTCGAACTTTCTTGATACTATACTATCCTATCATAATACAAGGCAAAAAATATAAAAACTGATGCAAGTTAAGCTCCATCCACACACAAAAATAAAATCAGCATTTTTTAAGCCATTACATCAACACCTCTCATAATGGGAGTGGGGGAACGGATTCCGACAGCTGTTTTTTTTTTTTTTTGCCGTCGGATTCTGTTCCCCCCATTTTACTGACACACTGAGGTTCTAATATTTATCAAATTGATGCTGTTTTAGTTCATCCACACACAGAATAGAATAAGCGTATTTTAAGCCAATAGGCTACATCAACATCTCTCATCATTGGGGTGGGGGAACGGATTTCGACAGCTGAACTATTTGCCGTCGGATTCTGTTCCCCCTGTGTTTATTACACAATAAGGTTCTAAGATTTATCAGAAACTGGTCGACTACTCTCGTCTATAGCCTAGTGGTCAGTGGACCTACACTTTAGGCGACCCGAGTTCAAGTCCCGGTTCGTCGAACTTTCTTGATACTATACTATCCTATCATAATACAAGGCAAAAAATATAAAAACTGATGCAAGTTAAGCTCCATCCACACACAAAAATAAAATCAGCATTTTTAAGCCATTACATCAACACCTCTCATAATGGGAGTGGGGGAACGGATTCCGACAGCTGTTTTTTTTGTTTGTTTGTTTTTTTTGCCGTCGGATTCTGTTCCCCCCATTTTTCTGACACACTGAGGTTCTAATATTTATCAAATTGATGCTGTTTTAGTTCATCCACACACAGAATAGAATAAGCGTATTTTAAGCCAATAGGCTACATCAACATCTCTCATCATTGGGGTGGGGGAACGGATTTCGACAGCTGAACTATTTGCCGTCGGATTCTGTTCCCCCTGTGTTTATTACACAATAAGGTTCTAATATTTATCAGAAACTGAACGATTACTCTTCTCTGTAGCATAGTGGTCAGTGGCCCTATAATGTGTTTTTTTTTTAGCTTTGGGCGACAAAAATAAAATCAGCATTTTTAAGCCATTACATCAACACCTCTCATAATGGGAGTGGGGGAACGGATTCCGACAGCTATTTTTTTTTTTTTGCCATAGGATTCTGTTCCCCCCATTTTTCCGGCACACTGAGGTTCTAATATTTATCAAATTGATGCTGTTTAAGCTCCATCCTCACACAGAATAGAATAAGCGTATTTTAAGCCAATAGGCTACATCATCATCTCTCATCATTGGGGTGGGGGAACGGATTTCGACAGCTGAACTATTTGCCGTCGGATTCTGTTCCCCCTGTGTTTATTACACAATAAGGTTCTAAGATTTATCAGAAACTGGCCGATTACTCTTCCTTATAGCCTAGTGGTCAGTGGCCGTACAATGTGTTTTTTTTAGGTTTGGGCGATCCGAGTTCAAGTCCCGGTTCGTCAAACTTTCTTGATACTATACTATCCTATCATAATACAAGGCAAAAAATATAAAAACTGATGCAAGTTAAGCTCCATCCACACACAAAAATAAAATCAGCATTTTTAAGCCATTACATCAACACCTCTCATAATGGGAGTGGGGGAACGGATTCCGACAGCTGTTTTTTTTTTTTTTTTTTTTTGCCGTCGGATTCTGTTCCCCCCATTTTTCTGACACACTGAGGTTCTAATATTTATCAAATTGATGCTGTTTTAGTTCATCCACACACAGAATAGAATAAGCGTATTTTAAGCCAATAGGCTACATCAACATCTCTCATCATTGGGGTGGGGGAACGGATTTCGACAGCTGAACTATTTGCCGTCGGATTCTGTTCCCCCTGTGTTTATTACACAATAAGGTTCTAATATTTATCAGAAACTGAACGATTACTCTTCTCTGTAGCATAGTGGTCAGTGGCCCTATAATGTGTTTTTTTTTTTTAGCTTTGGGCGACAAAAATAAAATCAGCATTTTTAAGCCATTACATCAACACCTCTCATAATGGCAGTGGGGGAACGGATTCCGACAGCTGTTTTTTTTTTTTTTTTTTTGCCATAGGATTCTGTTCCCCCCATTTTTCCGGCACACTGAGGTTCTAATATTTATCAAATTGATGCTGTTTAAGCTCCATCCACACACAGAATAGAATAAGCGTATTTTAAGCCAATAGGCTACATCATCATCTCTCATCATTGGGGTGGGGGAACGGATTTCGACAGCTGAACTGTTTGCCGTCGGATTCTGTTCCCCCTGTGTTTATTACACAATAAGGTTCTAAGATTTATCAGAAACTGGCCGATTACTCTTCTCTATAGCCTAGTGGTCAGTGGACCTACACTTTAGGCGACCCGAGTTCAAGTCCCGGTTCGTCAAACTTTCTTGATACTATACTATCCTATCATAATACAAGGCAAAAAATATAAAAACTAATGCAAGTTAAGCTCCATCCACACACAAAAATAAAATCAGCATTTTTAAGCCATTACATCAAAACCTCTCATAATGGGAGTGGGGGAACGGATTCCGACAGCTGTTTTTTTTTTTTTTTTTTTTTTTTTTTGCCGTCGGATTCTGTTCCCCCCATTTTTCTGACACACTGAGGTTCTAATATTTATCAAATTGATGCTGTTTTAGTTCATCCACACACAGAATAGAATAAGCGTATTTTAAGCCAATAGGCTACATCAACATCTCTCATCATTGGGGTGGGGGAACGGATTTCGACAGCTGAACTATTTGCCGTCGGATTCTGTTCCCCCTGTGTTTATTACACAATAAGGTTCTAAGATTTATCAGAAACTGATCGATTACTCTCGTCTATAGCCTAGTGGTCAGTGGACCTACACTTTAGGCGACCCGAGTTCAAGTCCCGGTTCGTCGAACTTTCTTGATACTATACTATCCTATCATAATACAAGGCAAAAAATATAACAACTGATGCAAGTTAAGTTCCATCCACACACAAAAATAAAATCAGCATTTTTAAGCCATTACATCAACACCTCTCATAATGGGAGTGGGGGAACGGATTCCGACAGCTGGTTTTTTTTTTTTTTGTTTGTTTTTTTTTGCCGTCGGATTCTGTTCCCCCCATTTTTCTGACACACTGAGGTTCTAATATTTATCAAATTGATGCTGTTTTAGTTCATCCACACACAGAATAGAATAAGCGTATTTTAAGCCAATAGGCTACATCAACATCTCTCATCATTGGGGTGGGGGAACGGATTTCGACAGCTGAACTATTTGCCGTCGGATTCTGTTCCCCCTGTGTTTATTACACAATAAGGTTCTAAGATTTATCAGAAACTGGCCGATTACTCTCGTCTATAGCCTAGTGGACAGTGTACCTACACTTTAGGCGACCCGAGTTCAAGTCCCGGTTCGTCGAACTTTCTTGATACTATACTATCCTATCATAATACAAGGCAAAAAATATAACAACTGATGCAAGTTAAGCTCCATCCACACACAAAAATAAAATCAGCATTTTTAAGCCATTACATCAACACCTCTCATAATAGGAGTGGGGGAACGGATTCCGACAGCTGTTTTTTTTTTTGTTTTTGTTTTTTTTTTGCCGTCGGATTCTGTTCCCCCCATTTTTCTGACACACTGAGGTTCTAATATTTATCAAATTGATGCTGTTTTAGTTCATCCACACACAGAATAGAATAAGCGTATTTTAACCCTCCTGTTACCCTCAAATCTACCGACATCTTTTACCCACTGGGGTCAATTTGACCCCAGCAATTTAAACCCCCAAAATTAGATTTTTTCCCCAAAGGTTTAAGTCAGGTACTTTATGTTTCTTTGTTGACTACTTAAATAGCCCTTTAAATAAAACACCACCAACCCCCCACCCCCACCCCCACCCATTATACATCCAGAATACCTATTGCACGACTATGGACAAATTAGCAAATCACTACAAAATGTCACTGATTTATCTAAAATTCTGTTATCTAATGTTTTAATAGCTTTTTATTTATTATATTACACAATATATTTTATCAAGGATGGGTTTGTGGTCAATATGACACTCCCATTGATAGTCTCAGGATGCCTCACTGTTGGCACGACACAGGACTCATGGTAGCGTTCACCTTTTCTTCTCTGGACAATCGATTTTCCAGATGTTCTAATCAGATACATTAACTTTGCACCAGTCTTCTGCTGTCCAATTCTTGTACTTCCTGCAGAATTTCAGCCAATATTTGATGTTTTTATTGGAGAGAAGTGGCTTCTTTGCTGCCCTTCTTGACACCAGGTCGTTGTCCAAAAGTCTTGGCCTCGCTGTGTGTGCAGATGCTCTCACACCCACCTGCTGCCAATATTGAGCAGTTCTGCACTGGTGGTGACACGATTCCCTAGCTGATTCCTCTGGAGGAGAAGTTCCTGGTACTTGCTGGACACTCTGGGACATCCTAAAGCCTTCTTCACTGCAGCCGAACCTCTATTCTTGAAGCTCTTGATGATCTGGTAAATGGAGGCCATTTTGATGCAAAGATGATCCTCCATCTTTCTTTGGAGGAAACCATTGCTAACAGAAGAACACAATGATTGGAAGCACTTCTTCCTTCCTTATAGCAATTGTGTGCTGATGATATGATTAGTAAAATGATGTTAGCTGGTAATTTGGTGCCAAGGACAAAAACAGTGAAATTTGGGGTTTTGTGATAAAGCTTTTTGAAATGATGTAAAATGCCTCTGATCACTCTGCACAATAATCTAGAAAAATGTGAATCAACATCATAACAACTGAAGCAGCAAAAATTTCAAATTTGGCCACAGCTGTACCCTGTCATTCAAGTGGGAAGTGTCCGGTCGAACAAGGTGATGTTGGTGGCGCATCCGCTGTTCAGCTCCCGCAAAAGGTCCACGTACTTGTAGGAGATGCCCTGTTGTTGTAGGGCGAGCAGTACGGCATTGATCTCTATGCTGTCGAAGGCTTTCTCGTAGTCTACGAAGGCCAGTACCAAGGGCATCTTGTACTTCCGGCAGCATTCAAGCAGTTGGTTTAGCACGTGGATGTGGTCCATTGTGCTGTAGCCAGACCGGAAGCCGGCCTGTTCGGGTGGCTGTTGTTCGTCCAACTGCCTGGCTAGTCGGTTGTACAGCACCTTGGTGAAAACCTTGTACACGGTCGGCAGGAGCCAGATTGGCCGATAATTCCTCAGCTGTTCGCGGTCACCCTTCTTGTACAACAGCACTGTCTTGGCCGTCTTCCATTGATCTGGTGTTCTTCTCTGCGCCATGTAGCGGCTGAAACGGCTGGCCAATGCTGCCCAAAGCATTGGTCCACCCGATTCCGTCCAGCCCTGGCGCCCGGTCTTTCTGGATGTTCTGGATCGCATGCCTGACCTCACTGGTCAACACTGACGGGATGGCTGGTATGGCATCGTCCTGCATTTCGGGCGGGTCGACTGGTGTCTTGCTGGCGAACAGGTCCGTATAGAACCCAAACCCCCCCCCCCCCCAAAAAAAAAATTTGCTAAGAGGTCATTTTCAATTGAGAAAGAGCATAAAGAGAGAGCTCACAAAGAGAAATGGTTTATAAGGCTTCTGTGGAAGCTTTCATACATTTGCTCATCCCCTATATTATGTTTTCCCCTCCCCCACAGCACAAAATATCAAAGTTCTTGCAAGAATTATGTTTTCCTTTCCCTGGAAATATATAATTGGCACTGGAAATATCTAATTTCTTGTGAGAATTATGATTCCCCCCTCCACTATATCGTGTGAACTATCAGTGGTTCTCGCAATACTTCAAGTAGGCCTATACGGTAATGTCAGGTTAGGGCCCTAAAGCAGAGTGAAGGTTTTTGAAGATCATAAAATCTCAATTTATAATGACCTCAATATCATCCAAAATAAATGTGGGATTTGTGCCTAATCACCAATGTGAACAACAAAAAAAAATTGATATTTCTTATATGTTTTATACGGTTTTATACAGCAAAATGAGCCTGGGGTCAAATTGACCCCAAAGAACACCGATGCTACAAAAGTACGTACAGAACATTGAAAACCTATCATCATGTTAATTTTATGTTTACCCAGTTGTCCCCATTAAATTAGGAAAAGTCTTTAAATATGAAGCAAAAATTTTTTTTTTAAGTATGTATTTAGAGACGTTAAACACTGAATGGGGTCAAATTGACCCCAAAGGTAATAGGAGGGTTAAGCCAATAGGCTACATCAACATCTCTCATCATTGGGGTGGGGGAACGGATTTCGACAGCTGAACTATTTGCCGTCGGATTCTGTTCCCCCTGTGTTTATTACACAATAAGGTTCTAATATTTATCAGAAACTGAACGATTACTGTTCTCTATAGCTTAGTGGTCAGTGGCCGTACAATGCGTTTTTTTTAGCTTTGGGCGATCCGAGTTCAAGTCCCGGTTCGTCAAACTTTCTTGATACTATACTATCCTATCATAATACAAGGCAAAAAATATAAAAACTGATGCAAGTTAAGCTCCATCCACACACAAAAATAAAATCAGCATTTTTAAGCCATTACATCAACACCTCTCATAATGGGAGTGGGGGAACGGATTCCGACAGCTGTTTTTTTTTTTTTTTTTTTTTTGCCGTCGGATTCTGTTCCCCCCATTTTTCTGACACACTGAGGTTCTAATATTTATCAAATTGATGCTGTTTTAGTTCATCCACACACAGAATAGAATAAGCGTATTTTAAGCCAATAGGCTACATCAACATCTCTCATCATTGGGGTGGGGGAACGGATTTCGACAGCTGAACTATTTGCCGTCGGATTCTGTTCCCCCTGTGTTTATTACACAATAAGGTTCTAATATTTATCAGAAACTGAACGATTACTCTTCTCTGTAGCCTAGTGGTCAGTGGCCCTATAATGTGTTTTTTTTTTAGCTTTGGGCGACAAAAATAAAATCAGCATTTTTAAGCCATTACATCAACACCTCTCATAATGGGAGTGGGGGAACGGATTCCGACAGCTGTTTTTTTTTTTTTTTTTGCCGTAGGATTCTGTTCCCCCCATTTTTCCGGCACACTGAGGTTCTAATATTTATCAAATTGATGCTGTTTAAGCTCCATCCACACACAGAATAGAATAAGCGTATTTTAAGCCAATAGGCTACATCATCATCTCTCATCATTGGGGGAACGGATTTCGACAGCTGAACTATTTGCCGTCGGATTCTGTTCCCCCTGTGTTTATTACACAATAAGGTTCTAAGATTTATCAGAAACTGGCCGATTACTCTTCTCTATAGCCTAGTGGTCAGTGGCCGTACAATGTGTTTTTTTTAGGTTTGGGCGATCCGAGTTCAAGTCCCGGTTCGTCAAACTTTCTTGATACTATACTATCCTATCATAATACAAGGCAAAAAATATAAAAACTGATGCAAGTTAAGCTCCATCCACACACAAAAATAAAATCAGCATTTTTAAGCCATTACATCAACACCTCTCATAATGGGAGTGGGGGAACGGATTCCGACAGCTGGTTTTTTTTTTTTTTTTTTTTTTGCCGTCGGATTCTGTTCCCCCCATTTTTCTGACACACTGAGGTTCTAATATTTATCAAATTGATGCTGTTTTAGTTCATCCACACACAGAATAGAATAAGCGTATTTTAAGCCAATAGGCTACATCAACATCTCTCATCATTGGGGTGGGGGAACGGATTTCGACAGCTGAACTATTTGCCGTCGGATTCTGTTCCCCCTGTGTTTATTACACAATAAGGTTCTAATATTTATCAGAAACTGAACGATTACTCTTCTCTGTAGCCTAGTGGTCAGTGGCCCTATAATGTGTTTTTTTTTTTAGCTTTGGGCGACAAAAATAAAATCAGCATTTTTAAGCCATTACATCAACACCTCTCATAATGGGAGTGGGGGAACGGATTCCGACAGCTGTTTTTTTTTTTTTTTTTGCCATAGGATTCTGTTCCCCCCATTTTTCCGGCACACTGAGGTTCTAATATTTATCAAATTGATGCTGTTTAAGCTCCATCCACACACAGAATAGAATAAGCGTATTTTAAGCCAATAGGCTACATCATCATCTCTCATCATTGGGGTGGGGGAACGGATTTCGACAGCTGAACTATTTGCCGTCGGATTCTGTTCCCCCTGTGTTTATTACACAATAAGGTTCTAAGATTTATCAGAAACTGGCCGATTACTCTCGTCTATAGCCTAGTGGTCAGTGTACCTACACTTTAGGCGACCCGAGTCAAGTCCCGGTTCGTCGAACTTTCTTGATACTATACTATCCTATCATAATACAAGGCAAAAAATATAAAAACTGATGCAAGTTAAGCTCCATCCACACACAAAAATAAAATCAGCATTTTTTAAGCCATTACATCAACACCTCTCATAATGGGAGTGGGGGAACGGATTCCGACAGCTGTTTTTTTTTTTTTTTTGCCGTCGGATTCTGTTCCCCCCATTTTACTGACACACTGAGGTTCTAATATTTATCAAATTGATGCTGTTTTAGTTCATCCACACACAGAATAGAATAAGCATATTTTAAGCCAATAGGCTACATCAACATCTCTCATCATTGGGGTGGGGGAACGGATTTCGACAGCTGAACTATTTGCCGTCGGATTCTGTTCCCCCTGTGTTTATTACACAATAAGGTTCTAATATTTATCAGAAACTGAACGATTACTCTTCTCTGTAGCATAGTGGTCAGTGGCCCTATAATGTGTTTTTTTTTTAGCTTTGGGCGACAAAAATAAAATCAGCATTTTTAAGCCATTACATCAACACCTCTCATAATGGGAGTGGGGGAACGGATTCCGACAGCTGTTTTTTTTTTTTTTTTGCCATAGGATTCTGTTCCCCCCATTTTTCCGGCACACTGAGGTTCTAATATTTATCAAATTGATGCTGTTTAAGCTCCATCCACACACAGAATAGAATAAGCGTATTTTAAGCCAATAGGCTACATCATCATCTCTCATCATTGGGGTGGGGGAACGGATTTCGACAGCTGAACTATTTGCCGTCGGATTCTGTTCCCCCTGTGTTTATTACACAATAAGGTTCTAAGATTTATCAGAAACTGGCCGATTACTCTCGTCTATAGCCTAGTGGTCAGTGGACCTACACTTTAGGCGACCCGAGTTCAAGTCCCGGTTCGTCGAACTTTCTTGATACTATACTATCCTATCATAATACAAGGCAAAAAATATAAAAACTGATGCAAGTTAAGCTCCATCCACACACAAAAATAAAATCAGCATTTTTTAAGCCATTACATCAACACCTCTCATAATGGGAGTGGGGGAACGGATTCCGACAGCTGTTTTTTTTTTTTTTTTGCCGTCGGATTCTGTTCCCCCCATTTTACTGACACACTGAGGTTCTAATATTTATCAAATTGATGCTGTTTTAGTTCATCCACACACAGAATAGAATAAGCGTATTTTAAGCCAATAGGCTACATCAACATCTCTCATCATTGGGGTGGGGGAACGGATTTCGACAGCTGAACTATTTGCCGTCGGATTCTGTTCCCCCTGTGTTTATTACACAATAAGGTTCTAAGATTTATCAGAAACTGGTCGACTACTCTCGTCTATAGCCTAGTGGTCAGTGGACCTACACTTTAGGCGACCCGAGTTCAAGTCCCGGTTCGTCGAACTTTCTTGATACTATACTATCCTATCATAATACAAGGCAAAAAATATAAAAACTGATGCAAGTTAAGCTCCATCCACACACAAAAATAAAATCAGCATTTTTAAGCCATTACATCAACACCTCTCATAATGGGAGTGGGGGAACGGATTCCGACAGCTGTTTTTTTTTTGTTTGTTTTTTTTGCCGTCGGATTCTGTTCCCCCCATTTTTCTGACACACTGAGGTTCTAATATTTATCAAATTGATGCTGTTTTAGTTCATCCACACACAGAATAGAATAAGCGTATTTTAAGCCAATAGGCTACATCAACATCTCTCATCATTGGAGTGGGGGAACGGATTTCGACAGCTGAACTATTTGCCGTCGGATTCTTTTTCCCCTGTGTTTATTACACAATAAGGTTCTAAGATTTATCAGAAACTGGCCGATTACTCTTTTCTATAGCCTAGTGGTCAGTGGCCCTACAATGTGTTTTTTTTTTAGCTTTGGGCGATCCGAGTTCAAGTCCCGGTTCGTCAAACTTTCTTGATACTATACTATCCTATCATAATACAAGGCAAAAAATATAAAAACTGATGCAAGTTAAGCTCCATCCACACACAAAAATAAAATCAGCATTTTTAAGCCATTACATCAACACCTCTCATAATGGGAGTGGGGGAACGGATTCCGACAGCTGTTTTTTTTTTTTTTTTTTTTTTTTGCCGTCGGATTCTGTTCCCCCCATTTTTCTGACACACTGAGGTTCTAATATTTATCAAATTGATGCTGTTTTAGTTCATCCACACACAGAATAGAATAAGCGTATTTTAAGCCAATAGGCTACATCAACATCTCTCATCATTGGGGTGGGGGAACGGATTTCGACAGCTGAACTATTTGCCGTCGGATTCTGTTCCCCCTGTGTTTATTACACAATAAGGTTCTAATATTTATCAGAAACTGAACGATTACTCTTCTCTGTAGCATAGTGGTCAGTGGCCCTATAATGTGTTTTTTTTTTTAGCTTTGGGCGACAAAAATAAAATCAGCATTTTTAAGCCATTACATCAACACCTCTCATAATGGGAGTGGGGGAACGGATTCTGACAGCTGTTTTTTTTTTTTTTTTTGCCATAGGATTCTGTTCCCCCCATTTTTCCGGCACACTGAGGTTCTAATATTTATCAAATTGATGCTGTTTAAGCTCCATCCACACACAGAATAGAATAAGCGTATTTTAAGCCAATAGGCTACATCATCATCTCTCATCATTGGGGTGGGGGAACGGATTTCGACAGCTGAACTATTTGCCGTCGGGTTCTGTTCCCCCTGTGTTTATTACACAATAAGGTTCTAAGATTTATCAGAAACTGGCCGATTACTCTCGTCTATAGCCTAGTGGTCAGTGGACCTACACTTTAGGCGACCCGAGTTCAAGTCCCGGTTCGTCGAACTTTCTTGATACTATACTATCCTATCATAATACAAGGCAAAAAATATAAAAACTGATGCAAGTTAAGCTCCATCCACACACAAAAATAAAATCAGCATTTTTTAAGCCATTACATCAACACCTCTCATAATGGGAGTGGGGGAACGGATTCCGACAGCTGGTTTTTTTTTTTTTTGCCGTCGGATTCTGTTCCCCCCATTTTACTGACACACTGAGGTTCTAATATTTATCAAATTGATGCTGTTTTAGTTCATCCACACACAGAATAGAATAAGCGTATTTTAAGCCAATAGGCTACATCAACATCTCTCATCATTGGGGTGGGGGAACGGATTTCGACAGCTGAACTATTTGCCGTCGGATTCTGTTCCCCCTGTGTTTATTACACAATAAGGTTCTAAGATTTATCAGAAACTGAACGATTACTCTTCTCTGTAGCCTAGTGGTCATTCTGTTCCCCCCATTTTTCCGGCACACTGAGGTTCTAATATTTATCAAATTGATGCTGTTTAAGCTCCATCCACACTGTTAGCCCGGATTTTATATCTAATAAAGAATTTAATTACAATTTAATTAAAATATTTAAGTTTGATTGCGCTACTAATAAAATATAAGTAGATTCTACTAATTTGTGTACATAATTTGAATGTGTGAATAAATGTAAGTTAAAAAGACTCAAATTATGAAGTTTTTCTCCTGACCACGCCTTCCACGCAGTGGTTTGATGCTGCGAGTCAGGTAACGCCATTTTGTCGTGTGTGTGAATTCAAGGAGCTGTTGATGAGAAGTTGGAACATTTGTTTTAGCAAGTTCTATGGACGTTTTTCCCGACATTTACCTTTTTATCGTTTATTTGTTTTCCGTTTGTGAGCAGTGAAAATCAATGTTTGTTTGTTTTTTAGCTAGCTAGATTTCTCACTCGCGTGCAGCGGACATCGCCGCGCTTGAACCCCTGACCGGCGAGTTCGACGTACGTTGTTTTTTTGTATTTTCCTTCCTATTGTTTCTATTTCACTGTTGTTGAGACGGAGAGTGTAACTGTTTGAACCTCCGGCCGGCGCCGAACAGGACGAGGATTGCGGCGCGAATACGGTGGTGAGTGCAATAATTTAAGACCATATTTTATTTCAACACGGCTATTCATTAAAAGAGTAAGTTAAAGTTAATTAATGGGTTGAATACAAAAACGTATGGATGTACTGTTTTATCTAAGTTCATAGCCCTCTTAACGACAGACTATCTTATTTTGTGTTGCAGGTCAAGAAGAGATGCTTTGGACCTGCAAGTATTGCCCTCATAACTGTGAAAAGAGAGCACATCTATTTTAAAATTGCAGGCTCAAACATGTAAGTTATACATGAACAGAACAATTTCTTTGTTTACATCTGAAATGTATGTACATTTAAATCACTTTATGCACAATGTTCAACTTATCCGGCCTCCAGATAAGTAGGCCTATGTCATGTAAGTTTATTAAGACATGTTCTGAGGCTGATTGGTGTATTCATCTGCATACTACACAGTGCACAATTACATGTAAACCAGAAAGTCAGGTGCTATTATAAAGACTATAACTTTAATGTTTGCTCCTCACAGAAAAGTTTTCAACGAAAAGCTTTGACATCAGCCTGATGGTACTTCAATGGCCAGCTCTTTCTACAGTAAACCAGGTATGTATAGGTGCATTCAAGCCATTTTGTAATACCATAATTATGAGATTCCAGCTTGTAAAAAAGCGCTGTCGTTCTGGTAGAACTCGTAATTGCAACCTGTAAACTGGGAATTTTCTGAGGGTTCCTTATTTTTACCACGTGACTGTTGTACCACCCTTCTGCTGCTGATTCATTTAGCCGTTGACAATTTTGCCTTAAAACTGCATAATTCCCAGTCAAAGAACATGAACGGCTCTGAGTAAAACGTCACATTTTATCATCTCGGAATTACAGTAATTACGACATGGCGTAAATGCAGCATATGACTTATGAGTATTTGACAACAGAATCATCTTACATGATAATATATTTGTCTATCTTTATCTTTAATCTTTTTCTTCCTCATTAGGATGCAGCTGACAAGGACTCTTACAGACAAACTCCAGTGAGAATCCTCTGCGTTGATCAAGAAAGTCATCAGCTAAACCCATCTAGAGTGATGATCGATTTGGAAGGATGTTTGGTGATGGATGAACTGACCAACATCATGCCTTTTGTGTCCTTTTTTCGGACTGATTTACGCCCTGCCCTGGAATACCCTAACTGTATGAAAAACTTTTTTTTTTTTTTTCAGCAGGTAATGTTTAGCCTGGGAAAAGGTGAGCTGGCACCTAAAATTAAATACTGACAATACTGTGAACTCATTTTGGTGCAATTTGTTGTGATTGTCTTTTCATGTTTTATGAGGAAAATGTATTCAGGGCATGTAAAATTCATGTTTTGTTGTATTTCAAATGAAAATTAAAATAAAACAGAAAATTGTATGAATGTACTTTTATTTGCTTTTTTTCTTAATTTTCTAGTTTAAGTAACCATTACTTAATTATTTTAGGGCAACCAGTTTGCTCACATTTTTTAAGTCGTTGGGCTAGTACATTGAACTTAAATATACTATGTGTAATAACTGCAAAGTAATTGATATTACAAAACATTTTAAGTTAAATTAGCTAAATTTTTTTAAGTTACCATTACTTAATTATTTTAGGGCAACCAGTTTGCTCACATTTTTTAAGTAGATTCAACTTGTCCGGGCTAACAGTGCACACACAGAATAGAATAAGCGTATTTTAAGCCAATAGGCTACATCATCATCTCTTATCATTGGGGTGGGGGAACGGATTTCGACAGCTGAACTATTTGCCGTCGGATTCTGTTCCCCCTGTGTTTATTACACAATAAGGTTCTAAGATTTATCAGAAACTGGCCGATTACTCTCGTCTATAACCTTGTGGTCAGTGGACCTACACGTTAGGCGACCCGAGTTCAAGTCCCAGTTCGTCGAACTTTCTTGATACTATACTATCCTATCATAATACAAGGCAAAAAATATAAAAACTGATGCAAGTTAAGCTCCATCCACACACAAAAATAAAATCAGCATTTTTTAAGCCATTACATCAACACCTCTCATAATGGGAGTGGGGGAACGGATTCCGACAGCTGTTTTTGTTTTTTTTTGCCGTCGGATTCTGTTCCCCCCATTTTACTGACACACTGAGGTTCTAATATTTATCAAATTGATGCTGTTTTAGTTCATCCACACACAGAATAGAATGAGCGTATTTTAAGCCAATAGGCTAGGCCTACATCAACATCTCTCATCATTGGGGTGGGGGAACGGATTTCGACAGCTGAACTATTTGCCGTCGGATTCTGTTCCCCCTGTGTTTATTACACAATAAGGTTCTAAGATTTATCAGAAACTGGCTGATTACCCTCGTCTATAGCCTAGTGGTCAGTGGACCTACACTTTAGGCGACCCGAGTTCAAGTCCCGGTTCGTCGAACTTTCTTGATACTATACTATCCTATCATAATACAAGGCAAAAAATATAAAAACTGATGCAAGTTAAGCTCCATCCACACACAAAAATAAAATCAGCATTTTTTAAGCCATTACATCAACACCTCTCATAATGGGAGTGGGGGAACGGATTCCGACAGCTGTTTTTTTTTTTTTTTTTTGCCGTCGGATTCTGTTCCCCCCATTTTACTGACACACTGAGGTTCTGATATTTATCAAATTGATGTTGTTTTAGTTCATCCACACACAGAATAGAATAAGCGTATCTTAAGCCAATAGGCTACATCAACATCTCTCATCATTGGGGTGGGGGAACGGATTTCGACAGCTGAACTATTTGCCGTCGGATTCTGTTCCCCCTGTGTTTATTACACAATAAGGTTCTAAGATTTATCAGAAACTGATTAATTACTCTCGTCTATAGCCTAGTGGCCAGTGTACCTACACTTTAGGCGACCCGAGTTCAAGTCCCGGTTCGTCGAACTTTCTTGATACTATACTATCCTATCATAATACAAGGCAAAAAATATAACAACTGATGCAAGTTAAGCTCCATCCACACACAAAAATAAAATCAGCATTTTTAAGCCATTACATCAACACCTCTCATAATGGGAGTGGGGGAACGGATTCCGACAGCTGTTTTTTTTTTGTTTTTGTTTTTTTTACCGTCGGATTCTGTTCCCCCCATTTTTCTGACACACTGAGGTTCTAATATTTATCAAATTGATGCTGTTTTAGTTCATCCACACACAGAATAGAATAAGCGTATTTTAAGCCAATAGGCTACATCAACATCTCTCATCATTGGGGTAGGGGAACGGATGACAGCCCTTAGCAAAGGACCACGGACCCCATACTCCCGGAGCACCCTCCACAGGCCGCCGCGAGGGACACAGTCGAATGCCTTCTCAAATCCACAAAGCACATGTGGACTGGTTGGGCAAACTCCCATGAACCCGCCAGCACCCTGTTGAGTGTATAGAGCTGGTCCAGTGGTCCATGGCCCGGACTAAAACCACACTGTTCCTCCTGAATCCGAGGTTCTACTATCGGGCGTATTCTCCTCTCCAGTACCCTGGCATAGACTTTCCCAGGGAGGCTGAGAAGTGTGACCCCCTATAGTTGGAACACACCCTCCGGTCCCCCTTCTTAAAAAGAGGGACCACCACCCCGGTCTGCCATCCCAGAGGCACTGTCTCCGACCGCCACGCGATGCTGCAGAGACGTGTCAGCCAAGACAGCCCCACAACATCCAGTGACTTGAGGTACTCAGGGCGGATCTCATCCACCCCCGGTGCCTTGCCACCGAGGAGTTTCTTGACTACCTCGGTGACTTCAGCCCGGGTGATGGACGAGTCCACCTCTGAGCCCTCAGCCTCTGCTTCCTCAATGGAAGACGTGACGGCCGGATTGAGGAGATCCTCGAAGTATTCCTTCCACCGTCCAACGACATCCCCAGTTGAGGTCAACAGCTCCCCACCTCTACTGTAAACAGCGTTGGTAGGGCACTGCTTCCCTCTCCTGAGGCGCTGGACGGTTTGCCAGAATCTCTTCGAGGCCAGCCAATAGTCTTTCTCCATGGCCTCACCGAACTCCTCCCAGGCCCGAGTTTTTGCCTCCACAACCACCCGGGCTGCAGTTCGCTTGGCCTGCCGGTACCCGTCAGCTGCCTCAGGAGTCCCGCAAGACAACCAGGCCCGATAGGACTCCTTCTTCAGCTTGACGGCATCCCTTACTTCCGGTGTCCACCACCGGGTTCGGGGATTGCCGCCTCGACAGGCACCAGAGACCTTACGGCCACAGCTCCGAGCGGCCGCTTCGACAATGGAGGTGGAGAACATGGTCCACTCGGACTCAATATCTCCAGCCTCCCTCGGGATCTGGTCGAAGCTCTGCCGGAGGTGGGAGTTGAAGATCTCTCTGACAGGAGACTCGGCCAAACGTTCCCAGCAGACCCTAACAGTACGCTTGGGTCTGCCGAGTCTGTCCAGCTTCCTCCCCCGCCATCGGATCCAACTCACCACCAGGTGGTGATCAGTTGACAGCTCCGCCCCTCTCTTTACCCGAGTGTCCAAGACGTACGGACGCAGGTCAGATGAAACGACCACAAAGTCGATCATCGACCTACGGCCTAGGGTGTCCTGGTGCCACGTGTACTGATGGACACCCTTATGCTTGAACATGGTGTTTGTTATGGACAAACTGTAACTAGCACAGAAGTCCAATAACTGAACACCACTCGGGTTCAGATCAGGGGGGCCGTTCCTCCCAATCACGCCCCTCCAGGTGTCACTGTCGTTGCCCACGTGGGCATTGAAGTCCCCCAGTAGAACGACGGAGTCCCCAGTTGGAGCACTTTCCAGCACCCCTCCTAGAGACCCCAAGAAGGCCGGGTACTCTGCACTGCCGTTTGGCCCGTAGGCACACACGACAGTGAGAGACCTATCCCCGAACTGTAGGCTCAGGGAAACGACCCTCTCGTTCACCGAGGTGAACTCCAACACATGGCGGCTGAGCTGGGGGGCTATAAGCAAACCCACACCAGCCCGCCGCCTCTCACCATGGGCAACTCCAGGGTAGTGAAGAGTCCATCCTCTCTCGAGGAGTGTGGTTCCAGAGCCCAAGCCGTGCGTAGAGGTGATCCCAACTATCTCTAGTCGGAACCCCTCAACCTCACGCACAATCTCAGGCTCCTTCCCCGCCAGCGAGGTGACGTTCCACATCCCTAGAGCTAGCTTCCGTGTCCAGGGATCAGGTTGCCGAGGTCCCTGCCTTCGACTGCCGCCCGATCCTCTCAGCACCGGCCCCTTACGGTCCCTCATGCAGGTGGTGAGCCCACAGGAAGGTGGCCCCACGTCGCTCCTTCGGGCTGAGCCCGGCCGGACCCCGTGGGGGGAGGCCCGGCCACCAGGCGCTCGCATGCGAGCCCCAACCCCAGGCCTGGCTCCAGGGTGGGGCCCCGGCTGCGCCATACTGGGCGACGTCACGGTCCTCGATATAATTTTTCTCATAAAGGGCTTTTGAACCGCTCTTAGTCTGACCCGTCACTTAGGACCTGTTTGCCTTGGGAGACCCTATCAGGGGCATATGGCCCCGGACAACATAGCTCCTAGGGTCATTCGGGTACTCAAACCCCTCCACCACGTTAAGGTGGCAGTTCAAGGAGGGGTTTATATTTTATTTGTTCATTATTTATTTTGTTGGTTTCAAAAATGGTTAGGTTACCCAGTTAAGAATTTTATATGCCTGCGTGCTTTGGGCTCAGTGATGTTGAATTTAAATGACATGTAAAATAAAGACATGTTTGATGGTGTTTTCTGGAAGGGACTACAAAGTATTTTTATCAGCTGAAACGCATAATACAAATGTTTTTATTAAATTAGATAGACATATAACAGTTTAATTAATTAATAACAGTTTTTTTATTAAATTAGATAGGCTATAACAGTTTAAGGTTATGTGTTGGTAACATCATAGCCGTTAACGGCTAGGGTAACATGCCCCACAGTCCCACATTGTCCCACACAAACTTAATAATCGTCCCACCACATTTGGTTTGTTTGATGGTGGTCAGTCACCCTGGGGTGATACACTGGTTGCTAATACAATGCTGAATCATAAATCGGATGTAGCCTACATATAACATTACGATGTTCAGCGATTTAAATAGTAGCTACATTGTGTTTAATTTGTCGTTTAATGAGATCCAATATATGTTGTTAGTACCGAGAATTTTCACGTGAATAAATAGATCCGAGTCGACTATTCTGGTCCGGTGTGTGGTAGAATTCTTGCCAAGCGTGTTTGAGCTCAAAGAAGTATATCTTTTTTTTCCTCATCAAAACCGATTTTATGTTTATCAGTGGTTGTATATCAAGCAGGGGCACGTTTGTGTGCAGTTTGTTTTGTGATTTCATCGGAACGAATAGGCTAGCTCTCCGCAACGGATTGAAGCGCGCGTCCGTGTGAAGACTGTGCGCGAGCCACAAGAGAACACTGTATCCGCGCTACCGATCACAGCGGCAACGAGCACTTTGATCACTTGATTTAAAAAACAAAACATTTTAGCGCTAGATCGCCTCTTATTTAACAGACGAACGAAATTAATGCTCTGCTAGAGTTAACTGGAGATGTTTTATTTATTTGTATTAGGCTATCCGTGCCGCGAGATGTTTCAAAAGTGGTGGGGACACAATCGACCCTGGCAAAAAATGGTGGGGACATGTCCCACCTTCAAATTACGCCTATGGGTGTGGAGGAGCTTCACCTAGATTTTGCTTTCGTTTTCCGATCATCATCAATTAATTCGTCTCTGACTCGCTAAACGCGGAAGAATAACAACAAACACTTTCGTTTCGTGGGAACTCGCTAAATAGTCGAGAACTTGCTTAACAGCAGTTTCACTCTCGTTTTCGATTTAGGCTGTATATAACGAGAGTGTGTTATTCTGTCCTCGGATGCATAAGACGCTGCTAGAGTCTGAAGGTTTATCCATCAGCCGTGAACATGTTGTGCTACTGGGGAGCGCAGGTCAGAGAATGCTTCGGTCTCTCACAGCCTGACAAAGTCAAACATGGCAAATGTGGAATACGATCCGTGTGTCCGAAATCAGCAGTTCAGGACATGTCAGCTGGAAGGAGTTTTGTTGGATTTATCCGGGATGGGCAAGTCTCGGTCCTGAGATTGCGCGGTGAAAACTGTGATCACGATGGAAAACTAAGTAGGCTATATACTAAATTACACCCTTTTTCATTCATAAAGTTGATATCATTATATAATACTTAACAGATAAAAGTCTTAAATCTTTTATTTTCATGTATAGCCTTATATTTAATAGTAGCCTACATGAGTTGCTATACTGTATAATATTTGTGACTTATGGAATTAATTATAATTATTTAAGTGTCTGTTTGTATGCTATACCTACTGTCTGAACAGAAGTTGAACTGATACAAATATTATTAACTCCAGAGCAACTACAGCTGAAGAAGGACAGAATCAGATCGATTGTCTGTGGAGGAGCTGGTGCCGTTTTTCTTGTTTATGGAGGAAGAGTTCTCATTATGGACAAATCTACTGTGTGCAGGTGTTTATGTAGGCATAACAGTATAAATTACCTTGAATTATAATAACATATGTCTGACAGACAGATTGTCTTTTCTCTGCAGTCCTCTTAAAGGTCTGGAAAACAGGCAGGTGATTCAGATCGCGTGTGGAGACCAGCATTCAATGGCACTAACCAAGGGTATTCACAACCATTTCATCTAACAGCTGCAGTTTTGTTTTAATCTTTTGACTTCTTATGATTGACATGAATTGATAGGCATTTGAGTGTGGATATACACAGCTGTTGTTGGTCTTTCAGATGGTCAGCTGTTTGTATGGGGTGATAACACTCACGGTCAGCTGGGTTTGGAGAAAGAACAGCCCAGCTCTCTGTCAGCTCAACCTGTGAAGAGTCTGTGTGGGATCCCACTGGCTCAGATCAGCGCTGGAGGAGACCACAGCTTTGTGTTGTCTCTCTCTGGAGTCGTGTTCGGATGGGGAAAGAACTCGGCAGGACAGCTGGGCCTCGGAGACACTACAGGTCTGAATGTTTCATCATGTAACTAAATCAGTCATATAAAAGCACATATAAATGCACTACATTTGTGCAATACTGTGTTAAACCTATATTAAAGAATGATGAATTTACTGTTTTTCCACCACAGACAGACACGTCCCAACGGTTGTAAATAGTCTGAACCGAAAGAAAACTGTGTCCATCTCATGTGGAGGGGAACACACTGCCACTCTATCAAAGGTAGTGTTTTGTAATATTTTATATATCCATATTATAAATAATACTATATTTAGCATACAACAAACTGGACAGAAAATGTAATTAATTGTTTGTGTTTCAGGGCGGCACAGTTTTCACATTTGGATCAGGAGGTTTTGGCCAGCTTGGGCACAACTCATTTGAAGACGAACATCATCCGCGGGTGGTTGCTGAACTTTGGGGATCGAAAGTGTCACAGGTCACATGTGGGAGGTAAACTAGACTTTTCATAAGCAATCAGTGTTTCAGTGCAGTAGTGCAGATTTATTTATATTTCTTCACATGGTTATCATGTCTAACGTTTGAGATCAGCTCAGTAATCAGGCATTTGATTCTTTCTTGAATAAAGACGTCACACACTCTTATCAGTTGAATCGTCAAAGCTGATCTATTCATTTGGATGTGGGATGCAAGGGAAGCTGGGAAATGGAGAAATGATTAAGCAGTCTGTGCCTTTCCCTGTGGATCTCTCAACTGGTAATTAAATCATCTTTTAGCAGTAGGCTACTTTCTTAGGAATACTTTTTTTCTCATGATGTTGCTAAACTAAGCTAACTATACTACATTTTTATTGCAAACAGAATGTGATCATGCATATATGATTGAAAAACTGATTGCTGGGGAGAATCATTCCTTTGCCTTGTTTTCCAAGGTACATTACACACATTTATTTTTACAATTAAATTATTGCTCCACTGTGGTTACTTATGTTTTTTATGTATATTGTAGAAACTTGGGAATGAGTCTAAACCAAATCCAAGCAGGATTTTGACATTAGATGACAGAATGATTGACCGATGGGTGTCTGGAAGTGATTCATGGAAAGTGATAAAGAAGTGAGTGTTTAACTCAGTTTTAACAACAGTGCTTCCATTGAGATACTAATGCTTAAGGCACCTGAGTTAGGTCCATGAAATAGTCTTTCTTAACATCTTTCTTAACATAATTAAATCAAGAAATATGTGCCAACGAGGTGTGAATTTTATACAGGAATTAAAATCAATAGACTATAAAAACATTATTTATGTTTTGTTGTTTACAGGGACATAAACAATGTGTTCTCCTCAGCTGCCTCTCTGAATGGAAGTTTCCTCAAAACAAGGTAAATATCCTAATCTGAATTAGGCAGTCTTATGTAGTAGTTCCTCCTTTTTGTGCCTAAAATGACTTAATGCAAGTGTCTGTCTTTGTAGTTGTGATGAACATTATCAGATGTCTGAGGAGCATTGTGGGTTGGATTTTGATCTGGTTAAAACATCCTTTGCGAAGTTATCAAACAATGAAAGGTTGATCTCAGAGGTAATGGTAAATCCAGCATTTACAAAAATGTTCATTACATTTTAAACAATGAGATGCAGTTGATGCTTTTTCATACCTCAGGTGGTGAGGGTAGTTCAACAGAAACTGCTGCCGGATCTGAATCCAAATCCAGCTGGTGTGGAAGCTCTGAGACTTTACCTTCTCCTCCCTGAGCTCATCAGAGGACTCCAGAAACAACAAAGAACTGAACTCACTAAAGCACTGGCCTCCAAAATCCTTGATCTGAATCCTGCTGCTCGCAATCCAGCTGGTGTGGAAGCTCTGAGACTTTACCTTCTCCTCCCTGAGCTCATCAGAGGACTCCAGGAACAACAAAGAACTGAACTTACTAAAGCAATGGCCTCCAAAATCCTTGATCTGAATCCTGCTGATTGCAAGCTGTTAGGTAAAGCTGGAGGACATTTACATCCTTTGTGTTGTTGTCCTTGTTTTATTTGTAATTTTATGTTATATGCATCTTGTATTCTCAGAGATGTACTGGTCCAAACTCCCTGATGATATGCTCAAAAACTTGGTTGACTTATTTCAAAAAGAGTCTGCTATGTTAATTGGCAGGATTTCTGTTGTCAAGATGGACTGGGACATAGCGACACACCTGCCGAAATATGTGCGGATCCTTCAGATGGTCTATCAGGTGCCTTTATTAAACATTAGATCAAAATTAGATCAAAATGAAACATTTAACCATATTATTGTGATAGTAGTTTCAATAACAGTGTTTCTTTTGTAAAGGTCTGCCGCAGTGCCCACAGAGACATCACAAAGAGTGATTTCATCGTTCATGAGGTCAATGGTCTCCTAGATGTGGTGAGAACGAAAACAATTTGAAATTCTACTGGTCAACCTATATGGGCTTTCAATGGCCGATGATGTTACTGTATCATCTACTGCAGGGGTGTCCAATCCCACTCCTGGAGGGCCAATGTCCTGCAGAGTTTAGCTCCAACTTGTCCCAACATTCCTGCTTAGAAGATTCTAGTCATCCTGAAGACCTTGAACACCTTGTTTCAGTTGTGTTTAATTGGGATTGGAGCTAAACTCTGAAGGACAGTGAGGGATTGGACACCTCTGATTTATGGTATATCTTTTTAATATATAGATAAAAGTAAATATGGCAGCAATCACTGTATTTATCATACAAAAATGACTGAAATCACACAATTTATATTTGAAAAAAAAAAAAAACTATCAATTGACAAGATTGTTGTTAGATTTTAGAAGTGACACAAGAGGGCACTACTACTCCTCTTACCCATGGTTATCTGCTGATAATTTCTGTATTGGTTGTGATATATTGATCAACCATTAATTCCCACTATTTTGTTTTCCCCAAATCAACAGCTGCAAACCATCAATGAAGATGCTAATAACATGTGGTTTACCTGGGCTGGACAAATCCAGGCATTGGTGGCACAGCAAAACTACTATAATGTGAGCTCAAGTCTTTTGGCCATATCTGACATGTATGCACATTTCAGATCAAGTAAGAATGATGTTACTATTTCTTCCGTTACAGACAATCTTAAAAAATCTCATATCACTTCCATGCATCTTTAACCTGGAGGCCAAATGTAGCTATATGAAGAACAGAGTATGGAAGGTAATTTTGTCTTGCCCTAAAAAAAATCCTGGAAATTACTTTTGTGTCCATGTACTTTTTAATCACAGAATGAAATGCTTTAATTGCAGGGTTCTTTTGAGCTGACTCTGAGACGCACAGCTCTGCTGGAGGATTGTTTCTCTCAGCTGAGAACAGCCAGAAAGCAACATCTCAGAGGATATTGGCTGGCGGTAAGGAAAACAAAAACCATATTTTGATTCAGTAACATACGTTACAACATACGTTATTTTTTGCGTTCAGTTTTATTATACAAACTGTTACGAGCTTCAGTATGAATTCATTATTTTGGTTATCTAACAGGTGTTTTACACAGAGGATTTGAGAAAAACAGATGTGAACAAGAGAGACCTTTTTCTCAACGTGTTTAAAGAGCTTTGTGCGCCAGAATCTCAGCTGCTCAGGGAGAACGACAGCAATACTTTGAGCTGGTTCCCCACAAAGGTAAGGCAAAGACTTTTCATTAAGTCATGCTAAAGATGTCAATAGTGGTAACAAAGTTTAGTTAAGTCAAGTTACATACCTAAAGCCGGGTGCACACTGTACGATTTATAATAGTCCTTTATGACTGTTGCTGGTCAGACTGTACGAACATGGTCCCCGTTGTTTCACACTGTGGGATCTCAGTTGTCATTAATGTCAAACTGTACAGCAGTCAAGAAAGACGCGTTGAAAATAGACACAGAAGAAGACTTGTAGGAGCCATTTTAATGCAATTATATATTTGTCCACTGGGTGGCATTCTGATAATGGTATATTAGGAGCACATGGGTAATTAGACAACGGGTTTATTGGTAGTGGTGAAGCACACAGTTTTTGACCATGCTAAACATGCACTATGTGCAATATCTTGCAAGAACATGCTGACCATGCTTAATGGATTGTAATGTGTTGGACAGAGCTTAATGGTGCTTAGCCATGCTTAATCCATGCAACAATATGGACTATGGACAATCTGTGCGTTGTGTCTGCAAGGTATCAGAGCCCGTCTACGGAGAGCCTGCCCACTCCCTATTAAGCCCTATTGTACCGAATTTTGGTTGTAGTACCACCAGAGTTCCACTGGGTGCGCTCGCCATGAGTGCAAAATGAATGGGAGTCAATGGGGCTAGACGGCTAAATTTGTCTATTTCACCCGATTGCCGTTGAGAAATCTCAGATCTGATTGTAGATTTTGCAAGTTCAACATGGGTTTTAGGTCGAAAGTTGAATGAACGAGTACTTATGTCGTTTTGATTTCTTACAGGTTGAGTTGTTGTTGCCCATAACACGCTAGCATTCTGCTAATGATGTCAGCATTCTGACGTCATTGACATTTTAAAAAAGACTTTTTAAAGCAAATAAGTGACTCTAAAAAATCTAACACCCAGCAATGTGTAATTTCTTTGCATCTCCTTTCGAATACAACATTCAAATTACTAAACAAAAAATTATATCCTGAGAAAAGTGGATTTTCTGCACTCGTCCTGTGAGCGCCCTCATATGGAATCAGAGTGGAACTGCAACCAGTTCAGAAGCCGGAAGTGTAGTGAGTGAAACTTCTCGCCATATTAGGACTTCATATTTGTATTCTTTGAACTTCAAAGAATGAGACACCACAGGAAGCTAATTTGAAGCAATGTTTATTAATTGGAGCGCAATAAACAAAATACACTGTTACATCTTACATCTGTGTGAACTCATGGAGTTTATACACGTTAATTACTTGCACACTCTGTTACCACCGACATTTTCGGTGACGTGAGCTGCATTTACATTTATTCATTTGGATCTTGGTTTCTCTTGAAAAAAAAAAAAAAAAAAAAAAAAACCCGAAGACGTGTGTGTAGAGCAAGTGGTGGTTTGTTGACTGGTTCTGCTGTCCTATTGGTTTTTGATTTCGTAGAAGTCACACTGCAGGATTGAGGACTGTGAGGATTTGTCAGAATTTTGAGGTAAAATTTGATTGCAATAGTCATTAAACAGCTGTCTGTCAGTGAACATGTCAAATGATCAAAGACTTTGGCCTAGGATTCAAGGAATCGTTTAGGATTCACAAAATTCGTTTAAAACGGATGGCCAAAATCGTACAGTGTGAGACTGGCTTAAGGGGTTAGGGGAGGACCAAGGTCTCAAGACTTTTTTTTTTTAAAGGTGAATTTCTTTTAAAATGCTGTGATGTGCTAGACTCTACAAAAGACATGAGCACAAGGGTCAAACATGTACATCTAGATTGTTTACATAGAAAACAATGGAAACTAGCGCTAATATACCTAATGTCACTTTTGTGTTTTCCCATTTTGTTCTCTTTGGCTTTAACCACTAAGTCTTATTACCCCACTCCAGCTCAGCGTGGAGAAGGAGAAGTACTTCCTGTTTGGGATTCTGTGTGGCTTGGCCTTCAACAACAACTCTGTAGTGAATCTGCCTTTTCCTTTAGCTTTGTTCAAGAAGCTTCTCAATGTCAAACCATGTCTTGAAGACTTGATAGAGTTCAGTCCGGTTCTTGGCAAGTGAGTGTTTTTAAAATCAATGTTATCTTGATTCTCTTGGTATATTTTTGTATAATGACTGCTAAAATGTACTTCCATGTTCTATGTATGTGCTGCTATCTATCATTAAGTAACATTGTTTAATGAATCTGAAACATGATATTCTCAGGAGTTTGCGGTACATCCTGGACTACAGCGATGACGTGAGGGAAATAGGCGCATTATTCACGGTTAGTTTGTTTGATTCTTGCTTTATCATGTGCTGTAATGTAGCTTTTAAAGACATCAGGTCTCATTCACTAATAATTGTGTGGATTATTAAAATTTATACCCACAGTAGTGCTTCTAATGAGAAATGTTCACCTAATTCACACCACATGTGAGTTTATACATATTTTACATAACCATCTCCATATAAGGACTTTCTGCACTCTAAAGGCTAATGATTTCTCTCTGCAGAAACCAGTTAAAAAAAACAGAAAACATAAAAACCAGTTCAAACACAAGAAACACCTTTTACACACACCCAGATTACAGACCTCCCATTAAACAGCTGTACATAACCGGATCTGCATTTTTATGCAGAGGAACCTTGCAGTTTGAGCTAAAACTCGACAATTTCTTTATCTTTTATGATGAAATATATTTAGGATTAATTATCTATGAAATTTCATCTTAAAGGAGAACTCCGGTCAATTTTAACATTGAGCTCATTTTTTTGTACATTTGGAGTGCTGTCAATACAGAGAACAACGACAAAAATCGGTGTTGCCTACACCGAGTTATTCTATTTTTAAAATTTGCACCCTGTTGACTTCAATGGGGCAAGCACTAAACCTGCTTTTAGCCTCTTAACATCCTTGATGTGTCATTACAAGTGCACAGAAAATGTGAGTGATTCCTTCAGAGTGAACACGAGTGAATCTGACTGCAGTAGATGTGAAAGAAATGTATAAAAATGTTATTTAAGCCAGCGCAAATACCTGTTTACATCCTGTTTTCGGGTGAAGTCCAAAGTAGTCGATTGCCGAGTTCACACGCGTAGGTTTAGTACCTATGATCACGCGCGTGAACTCGGGAATCGACTACTTTGGACTTCACCCGAAAACAGGATGTAAACACAGGTATTTGCGCTGGCTTAAAGTCCATGTTGCAGGTTAACCACCACTGTCGATTAATGGGTACATAAATCACTCAAGATATGTATATCATTTTTAAAATGTCATAAAAATGGTTTTAAAGACCAGTTTTTTACGTTTTTGGTATTAACGTTTTTTTTTACGCAATTGGGTGATGACGTCACGTTGGGGAGAAGTGGAGGAAAGCTAGCCTCAGCCTAGTATTATGGTGCGTTCAAGTCATCTCGTATAGATCGTATTTACGAGTTAAACGCACTTGAACGCCACCACAATGTCGTAAATACTTAATAATTAAATGCATGGTCCGAAGAGAATGTGTTGAGAGTTGGTGAAGTGTCCTGGTGAGTTCATTTAGCAACGCAGAAATGAGCACTGGAGCTATTCTACCATAGACTGTAAAAAATAGTCTACGAGCAACAGTGCACTAACGGCACTTTTTTTTTACTGTCATTGAATAGCACCGAGTGAAAAATCAACGTTTTCTTTATATCTAGTAGCAGTGATCATGACGTTAGTTCAGATAAGTACCGCTTACCTTTGTCATAGTGTTGTAGACGTAGTACTGGTAAACTTTGTCTTTGTCATCTACTGTAGAAATAGAAGGCATCATGCTAGCTATATGGGCGTTTCTTAGCGTTTATCTCTTCCTCCGGTGAAAATGTTGTTGCAAACGTAGCCGCCGCGTGTCTGTCGCTGTGTTTGGCAGGTGCTTGTGTGGGCGCCGGCGGTGCCGTCCCTTGGAAACTGCGTTAGAAAGCTTGTGCTGTAGGGAAGTGAGTGCGTTTTGGTCGCTGGTCGAGGAGCTCACCCCGCGACCAGATGTGACGTGCCTCACTCAGCATCCAGTTTTTACACTCAGCACAAACACAGTAGTTCACCATTGTCAATCTACCTACTATATATTTCAATATATTTATCTATCTAGCTGCTAGCTATCTATGCTAACGTTATGCTATCTGCCTGTCTGCCTATCTCTCTCTATACTAGCCTATCTATCTATCTATATCTGTCTGTCTGTCTGTCTGTCTATCTATGTCTATGTTTTTATCTATTTATCTATAATCTGCGCTATCTGAATACTCTCGTCTCGTCTACTAAGTTACTCGTCTCTCTAGTCACTCTCAATGCTCTCAAGGCGGGCTAGCCGGGCTTTATTAAATTCTCTCCCCAACGTGACGTAATGCAATGCATTGTGGTGTAAAGGAGAATTGCAAGCCGCTGTAAGATAGTACCTACTTTTTCGTATTATATTCCGTTTTGTGATACCCAACAACATAAAATACAATGAATAACAGTTTAAATGTTTATTACCAACAAGTAAATTGCACAAATTCGATGAAAAAAAAACCCTGCAACACGGCCTTTAAATAACATCATTTTTATTAATATCTTTCACATCTACTGCAGTCAGATTCACTCGTGTTCACTCTGAAGGAATCACTCACATTTTCTGTGCACTTGTAATGACACATCAAGGATGTTAAGAGGCTAAAAGCAGGTTTAGTACTTGCCCCATTGAAGTCAAGAGGGTGCAAATTTTAAAAATAGAATAACTCGGTGTAGGCAACACCGATTTTTGTCGTTGTTCTCTGTATTGACAGCACTCCAAATGTACAAAAAAATGAGCTCAATGTTAAAATTGACCGGAGTTCTCCTTTAAAGGGGTCATATAATGCCATTTTTGTACAAGCTAATATGATTCTTTAGGGTCTAAATTAAAAGTTTGTAATATACTTTAATTAAAAATTCTCATTAGTATTGTAAGAAAACACAAATTTTACCTGGTCAAAAACAGCTCTGTTTTTCAGCACGCCGTTTAAGTGCATGTGTCTTTAAATGATAATAAGCTTTGCTCACCCCGCCCCTCTGTTCTGTGGGGCGTTTTGACCGACACAACAACACACATGGAGTGTTGCCTTGACAACAGTTGAGGGTATATTTTGAAGAATGGCAGCGGGAGTCTCTGAGGACACTGTGCAACCGTATCAATTTGAACCGGAGTCGGAATTTTGAATTTTGTGTTACCATTCATCTTCATGCAGTTATAACAGTTTTTTTGACATTACTTCTTAATCAGTAACAGACACTGTTATAAACCATCTACAAAAGTAAGCTTAGCGTAGTATTACCACGTTAACTTTAACACCTGTGTACACAGTTTGTAATAACACAATAACCATAACGCGTTGTTCATTATAAACGTGGGATTATGAATTATATTGAGAACGTCGTACATAGAAAACATGCCGTAATGTCCCTGAGTGTAAACCTTGTCCGCATTCATCGTGAAGCGTGCAAGCGATTTGCAAAGATTAATATAAAGATAGATTAATATAAAGGTTAATAAAACTTTACTCACTTCTTCTTCTGGCGGTGCAGCAGGAACACGAATAGTTGGTACCGATCCTTTTTTCAGGAGCAGCTTCTCAGCAAAACCAGCTTTATAACGTTTCTGACCTCGTTTGTAAAGCAGTCTGGTGTGTGAAATGATTTGTGCAAACATGAAAGCATTGCTGTTGATCGTGGGGAATATTCCCTTCGAAAACAAAACTCAGCCACTGCGTCTTCAGCGGTTTGGATTTAGGAACATCAAAATGACTGCTGTGTTCCTTATTACACCCAAGAACAGAACACCACAATCGCTTAGACGCCATTCTGCTAATAGACAGTGCTCCAGCGTATCAACAATGTGGACTATGATGACCCCTCGCTCACGAGCGAGGGCGGGTCTGTGTTGAAACGCTGCTGTCAATCAACAATCGTGGGAGGGACGTCCGACCGTGTGACGTCACTAGGTCGAACGGCTTGATTTGAGACAGGGGAAAACATATAAGGAGATAAAAAAAAAACACTGGATGGATTTTTATCATTTTATGATGGTTGTGTACAGGCACTGCCAACACACATTTCAGTACAATCAACTTGTAAAAGTGCATGTACCATTATATGACCCCCCTTTATGTTTAAAATAAAAAACATTTTTTGGAAATTTTGCACAAAAAATGGTCTGCACACAAGGTTAGTAAATGAGACCCATTATTATTAAAAATACGTTTTTTATTTATTATCTTTCTACATAAGATCACATGGGATGGAACAGAAGTCGAACTGGATCCAGCTGAGCCAGGAAAAGTTGTCACAAATTATAACAGGTCAGGGTTATAGTTTTATAAAATCAAATTTTACTGAGATACCCTGTCACTAAAACATTGTATTATTTTTGCTTAACCTTAATCTTGGACATAGGATAATATTCCATAATCTTGGTAAAATGTATATTTTTTTAAATATAATTTCTGCAACAGAACAGAATTTGTGGACAAGTATGTGGATTATATCCTGAATAAATCAGTAGAGGAAGTGTTTGAAGAATTCAAGAGAGGCTTCTTTAATGCGTGTGACCGATGCTTGGTGGAGATGTTTGAGCCAGAGGAGCTGAGAGGAGTTCTGGTGGGCAATGAGGAATATGACTGGGACATCCTCAAAAAGGTCCACGATAACGCACATATCAAACAAAAGTCAAAACTACTATGCTCTTGACATTGTGAACAACTAAATACTGACTACATATATATTTTCATCATTAGAACACAACATATGAAGGATCATTTAATGCTGAGCATCCAACCATCATCTCCTTCTGGGAGGTGTTTGATGAACTGACACCAAATGAGAAGAAGGCCTTTCTATGTAAGTTCACTAGTGTTTATACTGAATAGTGCTGCTGTGATTGTCTAGTAATTAGTGAAAATGACATTTGTCGAAATGAGTTTAAGAAATCAAAGTAAATTTTTTTGCATCTACTCTGGCTGCTCCTATGCTTTTCAAATTGTGACTTTGTCTTGTTTGCCTGAACACATTCAGAGTGCTTTCAAATAAATCTCTCCCCTGTTTTCCTCTCTGAAGTGTTCATAACAGGGTTTGAGAAAGTGCCCATTCTGGGTATGAGTGCGGTGAAGATGAGAGTGAGATCTCGGTTCGACTTTACTCAGGATCATCTACCAGAAGCCCTTACCTGCCATGCTCTGTTAGATCTTCCTGTTAATCAAAACAAGGAAACACTCAGGGCTAAAGTCATTGAAGCCATCAACCACAAGAGGGGGTTCTGGGAAGAATAAGAGAGATCCTTCTGAGATCATCCGTGGACGCAAGTCACAGATCTAATAACTTGATACTTGATCTTTGATCAAAGCATTAGCAATGTCTTGAACACTGGTGGACCAAACCATTTTTAGGGGGGTATTTAATTAAAGTATTTAAAGGGATATAATGGAATAAAGAAAAAGAAGAACTCTAAAAATAACTAATTTATTGTAATCAACTTGAACTATTTGCAAATAATATTTTTATTTAAAAATATGCACACATTCACTCTTAATTGTATGCCTAATATGTGGAAAATAGCTGTTAATGTTTCTTGTCTTGTCACATTCAGTTATGAATTATATGAATCACATAAATTATGTGGGGGAGACCTGAGATGGTGGAAAGTTTACATTTATATCCGCAAACAGATAAAGATTTCTGTTGGGAAGACCTTTCTGTTTACAGTGCTTTGACACCAGATTGGTTTCTTTTTCAAATGCTATGTAACATGTTGTATTTATGAACTTAATTAAAATAAACATGTCTTAATAATAAAATGTTTGTTTATTTATTTTTACAAACCAAGATTATAGCAATGAAATATTTACATTTTTCCAACACATATTTTTTTCTTGCCTGGTTTGGCTTAAATAATAATAAAAAGGACCAAGCTAAATGTTGGACTCTATATATATATAAAAAAATAGTATAATAAACTAATTCTTTAAATATAAAATCTTTATAAAGAACATAGGGCAAAATGAAAAAGTAGATGAAAAATCCAGTCCTCATCCAATATGACATAGTTTAAGAGAATATAACTAGCATAAGTAAAACTAACAGAAGCATTTCCACAAAATAGTAAGTAAATACCCTGCAAAAATCTAATAAATATATTGTAATAGCCTATATTATATGTATATCAGTGGAATATATTGTCTCTTTTCCATCTTATTTGTTGGTTTTCCATTTCGTGTACATTGACTTAAAATAAAGTTAATCTTCTATAGCCTACTGCATGTTTGTTGTTAAACTATATTCAAAAAATTACACATCAGGAACACATGTACAAAATGACAAAACTGTACTCAGTGTCGCCCTCTGTTGACTCCAGCTAAATTAAAACTGGTTGACAGGAGTCACGTGATCATCAGTGACTCCGTAATCTGAGTCGTAACTTCCTTGTTTTTGTCGGAACCATTAAACTGAAACCATTCCAGTAATATACGGTCAAATAAACAGGAGACGAAATGCATTTTACCAGGTAACACTATCTGCTACCTAAGAACATGTTTGTTTTTGACTTGTGTCAGATAGAGAATTGCATTTGCGTGATAGAAAATGAGAGTTTGATGAGTGGCAGTGCCGCTGCGTTGTTAGTTTGTTCTGACATTATCCTGAATATTAGTATTGAGATACTGTATTTAACGCATAGACAGTCTGGTCAGATGTTTAAGCATTAATGTCTACAGTATATGAACTACAGCTTGTTTTGACTTGCATGAAACTGAAATATGTCCGGATTGTTCTTACAGGCCGAACTCATATTGGACAGATTGGACCCACATATGGAAGATTTTAGCTGTGTTTCTAAACCTAGTAGTCAGTGAGCTACCAACTTAGAGAGCAGACATTATAGGCACGTTGGATTAAAACGTTCGAAATGCACTGTTGACGCCCAAAAATCGCGCCAGCAATACGCAAAAAGTCGAACGTTCGGAACGCCCAATGTAATAACATATTTCGGAACGCGCCTAGATGCCCTAAAATTTCGATTCGAAGGTGCGGGATTTGTTGACGATGCTCAAAAATTTGTTTCGAATGTTCAGAACACGCCTATGATTCCCCGGACATTAGATTCGAATGTTCGGAACCCATTTATAATACTCCAAAAATAGATTCTAATGTCCAGAACGTACGTTTTCCATAAATTCATTTTAAACGTGAAGCTTGGATCATGACAGTTATGTTCTAGAATTTGTTTCAAACTTTCAGAACGTGCCAGTAATGCACATAAAATCGAACGTGCAGAACGAGTATATCTCTTCAAATTTAATGTAAGATCAAATTTAATATGATATTTCGAGACAGGTTTATGATGCCCCAGTAAGATTTAAACATTCGAAATTTGTTGATGATACTCAAAATGTTCAGAACATGCCCATGATTCAGCAGAAATTACGTTCAGCCAATTTATAATGCCTTCAATTAGAATTTTTCCTTTAATTTAAACGAAAATGGAACACATGGAACATGACACAGACTCCAGAATTTTATTCGAACTTCTGGAACGTGCTAAGTGCAATAAAATAATTTTGACATTTGTTGTTGATATTATATCTCTAGTGATTTTATATTCATCACTCTTCCCAGTATGTACTTTATGCATGTAGGTGGGTTTAGTCAAATAATAACTGTCCCCTATTTATGTCTATAAATGCCCACTTTTATTAGTACATATTAGTACATACCACATAGTGAAAAAAAAAGTAAATTGTGATGATTCGGTAGACATTCGGACAATTGGATTTGTGAATATCTGGTTTTATTGAACTACACCAGGTGGTTTATGATCTGCATTCTAGTCTCAAGTATCTGGCATTCCACACTAATGCCAGACTTTTTCTTCTGTTCCAGATCCGTCATTTACAGGCGGAGACGACAAGGCGGTACAGCCTAGGAGCTCTCCCTTATTCCGGATCCTTCCATCTGTCTCTCTCTTTATGTGTGAATCATGATGCTGTGCTGGGGAAGCAGTGCCTCGGGTCAGCTGGGCATCGGTGCGTCGGAGGCTTCTTTCTTTGAGCCGAGGAGCTGTTGCATGTTTGACGGGAGGGGTCTTAAAGAAGTGGCATGCGGCAGCCAACACTCGCTCTTCCTGTTGCATGATGGGAGCGTATACACCTGTGGCTCCAACAGCAGCGGTCAGCTGGGCCATGACAAGCGAGGATGCAGGCCAGGTAACTGACATAAACTGAATTTGAACATAAACATGAAAGTGATGCTCCAGAATTTGAATCAAACGTTCAGAACGCGCCAGTATGGCGCAAAAAAGTCGAATGTTCAGAATGCTCGTGTCTTTGCAAAAGATTTATATTATATAACATGCTGCCTATGATGCCCAAACAATTAGATTTGGGCGTTCGGAATTTGTTGATGATGCTCAAAAATTAGATTTGAATATTCGTACCATGCCTAGAAATAAAATTATGACATTTATAACCTATTTATATAATGCTTCAAAATGTAATTCTAATGTTCAGAAGGCCATGAATTAATTTTGAACATATGGCATGGAACATGCTCCAGAATTCCATTCAAACTTTTAAAAATTCGAATGTTCGGAATACATATATTGTGTGTTTTCATAAATTGTATATGATATTTAAGGATGCATTTATTATGCCCCAACAATTCATACATTCAATTTGAACGTACAGTATGGAGCATGGCACTGACGTTCCAGATGTGCGTATGATACCCCAACAATTAGATTTGAACGTTCTGAATTTGATGATTATCCTCAAAAATTAGATTAGAAATATTCATACCTCTCCTGCTAATCCACAGAAATTTGATTTGAACATTTAAAACCTATTTATTATGCTTCAAAACTATATATATATATAAAAAAAAAAGATATTTCGGGACGTGCTTATGCCCCAACAATTAGATATGAATATTCAGATTTAGTTGATGATTCCCAATTTTTGATCACAATACGCCTATATTTGCATTATGTAAGGTTTCTTTTCATGCAATGCCATAATAATTGATGTAATAAAGGTTTTACGGTCTTTGCACATCTTTGCCTTTTTTAATGAATCTAGCACTTTGCGTTTAAATATCATTAATTTCTCATGTTCCTCCTGAAGTTTTACGCCCCATGTCTTTTAATGTGACAATGCCATGTAACCACATTATTTTTTTGGCACACACCTAAAATCGAAATTGACATTATTCTCCGAAATGAGGCAATGTGGCTGGGATAGTAAAACACTGCTTGCTTGGTCATGCTACTATTATGATTATTGTGTTACAGTGTATTAACAGCCAATGATGAGTGCAGATCTTGTTTTATCCAGCATGCATTGGGGCTCGCCAGTCCAGAGTTGCTAATCCGGTTAATAAGAAAACAATTCCAAGCAGCAGACGGTCTCTCACATGTCTGTGCTAATGAGATCGCACCGTTTGTTCAATACAAGGCCCTGTTATGTGAGTGTAAAAGAAGTAAAAAAACTAGAAAATAACCAAACAATATTCTTTTTATCCTAAATATGTAATATTATTTGTTTCTAAAAGGGTAGGATTGTAGAAATGCATTCTGCTGACGTTTTGTTCTTTATTACTTTATTTTTTCAAATAGCTGTGTTGCTAATATTTACTATGTAAAGCATAAAATTCTTAGCAGATTTTGAGCAATTATTATTTTTTTCCCTCCATCAGAACTGCAGCTTCATTGAAAAATGTTGCCCTACATTCTGTTTTGGAGAATGAAAGTTTTTTTTTTTTCTGATGTTGTTTTGGTTAAGTAGGCATGCAGTTTCATCTTACCATATCACATGCCAAAGGGGATTTTTTTTGTTTCGGTTTTCGGTTTTCTTTAAGCCAGTGCTGTATTGTTCATCTTGATGAGATGATGAAAGACTACACGTGACATTGTTTTGATGCCACACAAACCAACATTGTGATTGGTCACTTACAGTAGGTGTCTTCGTCTGGTTTCACTCTGAATACTAAAGTTTGTATATCCTTAAGTTTGGGGTCTTTTTTTATATATATTTTTGAAAAAAGTCTTTTCTACTCACTAAGTCTGAATTTATTTGATCAAAAATACAGTAAAATCAGTAATATTGAGATTTTTTTTTTTTTTTTTTTTACAATTTAAAATTTCTGTTTGAATATATATTAAAATGTAATTTATTCCTGTGATCAAAGCTGACTTTTCAGCATCATTACTCTTCAGTTTTCAGTGTCACATGATCCTTCAGAAACCATGCTAATATGATGATTTGCTGCTCAAGAAACATTTCTGATTATTATCAATGTTGAAGACAGTTGCTGCTTAATATTTTTGTGGAAATCCTTCATTTCAGGATTCTTTGATGAATAGAAAGTTCTAAAGAACAGCATTTATTTGAAATAGAAAACTTTTGGTACATTATAAATGTCACTTTTGATCAATTGAATGCGTCCTTGCTGAATAAAAGTATTAAAACATTTTTTTTTACACTTTTGAATGGTGTAGTGTACAAGGAAATCTACTATTTTAATCTGTCAAAAACAATATAGCCATCACAAACTTTTTGCTGCACAAAACAAATCTGTAGACAGGATATGTATGATGTCTATACGCAAGCATCAAGGCCGGAGTGTGATATTTCCATCTAATGTGTATGTGTGTGTGTGTGTGTGTGTGTGTGTGTACTCATAGAGCTGGTCGGAGCTCTGGATGCTCAGAAGATATCCGGCGTGTCGTGTGGTCAGTCTCACTCTCTGGCGGTGAATGAGCAGGGGCAGGTGTTTGCCTGGGGGGCCGGAGAAGTAGGGCAGCTCGGTCTGGGTACGGCTGAAGAGGCGGTCCGTGTGCCCAGGTAAAACATCACTTTTTAATGCAAAGTTTTCAGGAATAAATAAAAATGTTTCATAAAATTATAAATGAGAGCAGTCCGATTAAAACACCTAATACAAACTCCATTGTGAGTGTGAAGCGTATGCATTATGTCGAATTTTTATTAATATGGTGTTCTGCAAATTAAAGGGATACTCCACATAATTTTTTTTAATCCTCTCATCATTTACTCACCCTCATGCCATCCCTAATGCAAATGACTTTTTCTTCATTTAAACACAAACAAAGATTTTTATCTCTATCATTTATATATACACCGAGGATGGCATGAAGGTGAGTGAATGATAAAAGAATTCAAATTTTTGTGTGAACTATCCCTTTAAATCTTGTTTTTGTCGGCTCTGCATGAGAACCAATTTTTCAAGTTTCGAACAAGCAATGCATTGTTTCCTGTTATTTTGATTCCAGTGTAAATGCATTTTATACCACATTAACAATTACATCCTTTTTTTGTGGTAGATAAGCTTTTTCATATTTGACTTCCTTTGCATTGTAAAGGCTGCTCTAGATAGGGTAATCTAATGAGGATTTAATTGGCTCCTAACCTCGTGAGGGGGGTCTCTGCATGGGACCTTCCTCACCGCAGGGGTTTAGACTTAATGATAGTTGTAACGTGCTATTACTGAAAGCTCTTCTGTTTTATTGTGGATTGGATGTTTGCTCTAGTATTGCTGAATAAACCACAACAGATGAAACAGCATTTCCTGACATTCATCACTTGTCATCTCAGTTATTTGAATAACTTCACAAGCACAATACAACCAGAGCGAGTTAATAATTGAGGGTTATTCATTTGGTTTCACATCTTGTGATGTGATGAAGACCACTGGGATTTGACTGTGAGATTCCTGGCCTTTATTAAATATTTGGATGCTTTGATAATGCTTTCAGCTGCCAATAATAGTGCTGGACTCTCAGGACAATTTAACCATATGTAGCCCTTTGCTGCATAACATTCAGTCAACCTGCTTGGCCCCTTGACCCTTTTCCACAATTATGTATGTCTGTCCTAATAATATGCCTTTTTTTAATTTGTGGATGAGAAAGTGTTGTTGCACCAACTATCTTATTTGCACAGATGTGTATCTCTTAAGACACATATAATATAACATTATTATTATATATATAAAAAAAAAATATATATATATATATATATATATTATATATTATATACAAAAACAATCACTCTCAATTATTTTGATTAATTCTAATATATAATTAATCAAAATAATTGAGAGTGATTGTTTTTGTTTTGATGGAAAAAAACATTTCTTTTATGATTTAATATTCTATTGATTTAAATAATTAATGCATCAAAAAATGTAAATCCATTACAGAGAATACTACTATTTCCCGGCACAATCCGTGTAGAAAGTATGAAAAAAAAAACAAAAAAACATTTGTAATGCCCAAAGTACCTCTAGAATATTAATATTTATTTATATAATACCTTCTGCAGTGGATTTTGCACAGATGTGTAACTCGCTCAAAATACATCTTTTTGATTATTATACAAAAATTATATAATATCATTGGGAATGATTATGTTTAGAAGTTTTTAAAAATCCTTCATTTTAATTGAATTGAGTTGCAGTTTATTAATTAATAATCAAAGTGTTAAATCCATTTCATAAATTTTCACAGAGTTCCCTGCACAATTGGTGCAGAAACTGAAAAAAAAAAGACATTCCACGTGAACCTAGTCATCAATTACATGATATGCTGATGGTTATTACTTCTCCATCATCATCATTATAGTTCAAATGGAGTTGCATTAACCTAGTGAATTTGATAGGTGTAGTCCAGAACTTGGCTTCTTAAATAAGTTTCTGTATTTTTTCTGTATTCCTTTTTATTATTATTTATTCAGGTTGATTAAAAAGTTGTGCGAGCATCGAATCTCCCAAGTTATGTGTGGCAACCAACACTGTATAGCACTTTCAAAAGGTAAGAGCAGATGAATTCATTGTTGATTCAGTCGTTTTGTTTTCCGTTGTACTCCTGCTGTGTCAGTAAAAGAAGATTCCCGCTGTCCTCCTCTTCTCAGACGGTCAGTTGTTTGTATGGGGAGAGAACTCCAGTGGGCAGCTGGGTTTAGGGAAGGGAGAGCCGAGCACTCTGTCTCCTCAACCGCTCAAGTCTCTGTGTGGGATCCCACTGGCTCACATCAGCGCTGGAGGAGACCACAGCTTTGCCTTGTCCCTCTCTGGAGCCGTGTTCGGATGGGGGAAGAACGGCGCTGGACAACTAGGCCTCAACGACGAGCAAGGTAAAACACACACGTCTGTTGGTTTGAATGCTGAAACTGACGATTCTTGAAACTTTCATATCCTTCAGCAAGGCGCCAAACCTTAGTTGGCTCCAGGATTTGTTTGCTATTGAATATGATTACAGAGGACCTATTATGCTTTTTTACTTTTTTAGTGTGTAATGTTTGCTGTGTAAGCATGAAAAAGGTCTGCAAAGTTACAAAGCATAAAGTCACTCCAAAGGGAGTTATTCTCTATATCAGTGCGTACTGTTTCTGAACTCCCTGAAACGCCTCCATTGTTGTCTTGAGTTTTCTTTTGGGAACGAACATGACACAATATTCCTCATTTAAAGGCCCACTATGCAAGATTTGTACCTTTATATAACAGCTTCAAAATCATTTAGATGGTTAAAGAACTCGTAGTAGGGCGAATCATCCCAGTAGCAAAGCAGGGGGGACGGGGCAATGCAAGTTTGAGAGGTGGCGCCCAGACAAATCTCGCGAGAATCACGACTTGCTTTACGGCACGACATCACATACATCAACAACATGAAGCAGCCTCTATGGAAGACACTAACACGCATTTCAGACGTGAATCATGGCAAAGTCGACGAAGAAAGCGCGGTCGGAAGAGTGCAGAGATGGCTCTGCGTGAGTGGTATTTACCACAGTAACGTTAAATACAAGTACTTAACAGTGACTCTAGGGGGTGCTGTTTGAGAAAAACGGAAACTGCATAGTGTGCCTTTAAATAATTCCCGCCCAAGGCATATGCAAAATAAAGGGGTGAGGCCTAGTTGAGTTGTGTTAGTAGTGTGTTGAAACTCACGGTTATGCTAAGGGGCTTGACATTTCCAAAACACACTCAAAGTGGTTGACAAATTACAGCATACTGGTCCAGCCAACCAATTGAGAGCACCATTGTACCAAAGAGCACATAGAGCACATTGCTCTTTTCAGAATGAGGGATCATAAGCCCCTTTCACACAGCGCGTTGATCCCGGGAAATTGCCGTAAAATTGCTAGAGTGCCTTCTGTGTGAACGCAAACATGTCCCGTAATTGATGCCGGGATCGATGCTGGGATGGGGACCTAGTAACATTGCCGGGATCAGTCCCGGAACGCACCCTATGTGAACAAAAGCCAGGACCAATGCTGTAAGGGGTATTTTGTTGCTCTTAGAAGAAAGTTTGTGTTCGTCATCTACAAAGAAAGAATGAAAAAATGTCTGCAAAATAGAATGAAGACCAGGGAGCTCCTTACTATCCGAGCTGAAGCTGAGATTGTTCGGCAGCTTTGTGGAACGGTACACGATGCGTTAGAGTACGACCGAATCCTGAAAAAATGCTCGAGCGTGGTTTCTCGAGATCGAAAGCGCAGATCTTTAGTAAACTTAAGACGCTGCCTAAAAAAAATCCACCAAGTGCACGACAACAATGGAAAAGAGCGGTAGCGGAAGATTAGACTGGCTTTTCTACAACACATCTTGACGTCACGTGTCTTTACGGGATGTGTGTGAACACACTCACAGATTCCGGAAAATCACTGGCAGTGTGAATGAACCAAAATCAAACGATTCCGGGACACAATATCCGTTTATTTTCCAGAATCTCTGTGTGAAAGGGGCTATAGAGACAGGAACTAAACAGTGTTACTGACAGACTGGGAAGAGAGGTGCTGCAACAATGTCAAAATATGTGAAAAATAATGTGTTTTTTGAACATTCAAGCATGAAAATATATTCTTGTAAACCCTAAAAACAAAACCAAGACTTTGTAAAAGGACATAATAGGTAATCCTCTTTAACCCTCTGGGCTTCTTCATAATTGGGTCACACTTAGCTTCCTCCCGCCCGAAAACGGGCGAAGCCTTAAAATTGTACTTAACTTTGTCCTAGGATAACCAATCAAATATTGTTTTGTTCTATAATGTTTTCTGATTATTATATAGAATTTTTAGAATGTTTTATGATACTTTGCATTAATTATGTAATTTTTATGAGCTATTTATTCCATTAGAATTAATATATATATTTTTATTTTATTTATTTTATTTTATTTTTCAATAAATGCAACTTTTCACATCAAATTAGAGTGCAGGCCTAAAAAAAAAAATATTTCAAGTGAGAAGAGCGCCACCTAGTGGCTTCAAAATTTATTAATTTGTGTCATGTCCTATAACCGCCCATAGGCGGCCTATAGCTTTTTTATTTATTTATTTGATTTATTCCCATTCGGAAAGAAAACAATTTATTACTAATCAACCACTGAATGGAACAACACAAATTATATATCATTTTAAAGCTTAGAATCTCAGCTTTTTAATGCATCTAATTAAATGTCTTAATTCCTAACGAGTGCTGAGTAATCCCTCTAAAACCAAGTGTACCGCCAGCAGGCGCCACCTAGCTGCGAAAATATTTATTACCATATTTTTCAAAAATCTTGCCTTGATAAACACAAAGTTGATGTCATTTGAAAGCTTAGAGTCTGAACTTTACAGTGAATGTATCCACTTTGAAAAACTCTTAAGTATTGCTGAGTTATTTGCTGATACATAGAATTTCTCTTTTTTTCATAATCTTTAAAATAATGTACTGCAATGTGTCAAAAACATCATACAGCTCATGAAACATTCTCAGATAATTGAAAATGGCACTTCATTTTTTACAGCATATTATTACAATTAAAATGAGCCCAAAATTAACATAATCTATTGCTTTTATGACAAGATATTCTTCATGGAGAAAAAATTGCCCATGAGGGGGTGTCAAAGACTGTACAAAAAGGCTATCTCTTTTCAAAATGCTGTAATTTTTGATTCCTTTATCCAAAAATTATTATTTTTTTATCCAGATGCAGCTAACATGTAGGGGGACTTCACTAAAAAAGAATTTTCCTCCTACCTTATTTCCTTCCTGAGTTATTCCATGACAAATATGAAAGATATGCAAAATCATAATAAAAATTATATATATATATTGTCTTTTATCCACCGTTTCTTGGCGGGACAATGTCCAAATGTAATGTAATTTATATTTTCAAAAAATTTAAAAAGAGTTCTTTCAAACGATACCTACCTTTTGACTCTCCTTGCTATAGTTTTGGAGTTATTATGATTATATAATTTTTATATAGTTTGGGGCAAAATTTGCTGTTTCAGTCTTACCAGTTCATTTCTCTCTCTGTGTGTGTGTGTGTGTTTGTGTGTGTGTGTGGGTGTGTGTGTGTGTGGGGGGGGGGAGGGTGTCTTTTTTGCACTCTTGATGTTTTAGAGTGTCACCCCTTCATTGCTGTACACTTTTTTTCAGCACAGTTGCTGATCTGTAGCTTGTACCACCAAAAGTTTCTCTGAGTTTTCCTATTTTTTCGTATTTCCCATTCATTTCCTATGTCGCCCGTTTTCGGGCGGGAGGAAGCTAAGTGTGACTTTTTTTTTTACGACCCTTTAACATATCAGAATCATCTCCTTGATTTTTTTGTGTGTTCATATAGGTAATAAAAGAAAAGTCACCAAGTTTCACCCCCATCCGATGAAGCAAAAAAATTAAACAATTCGAAACGTTCAAGTTTTCGCCCGTTTTCGGGCGAAGAAGCCCAGAGGGTTAAAAGACTGGCATAACGTTGCCTCATATTTTTGTCTGATATCTCATAGACCGGGCTGTTCCCTGCCACATCAAGTTCCTGCGGTCACAGAAGGTGGTGTACATCAGCTGTGGAGATGAACACACCGCTGCCTTGACAAAGGTATTGATCATACAGCCAAATTATTGCAGTATGCTGAAAAACATCAATTTTAAAATATGTAAAATTTTGAAGAAAGAGACAAATTGCTACAGTCATTTGAACAATCCATTAATTTAATCTTTAATCTGTTGATAAGAATTTCTGTTGAACTAGCTTTCTATTGAAAGTTGTCCGATTTCATTTTTCATTTTCAATCTTGAGCATTGAAGCATTGCTGTTTGTGCCGTGTTTGATTCAGGAAGGGGGTCTGTTCACATTTGGAAACGGTTCAAGAGGACAGCTGGGCCACGATTCCACCAACAACGAGCCTCTTCCACGCAGAGTTATGGAGCTCATGGGCACTGAGGTGTCTCAGATCGCTTGTGGGCGGTTAGTATATGTACATTTCTGTGTCCATCTGTTTCAGATTGATGTGCTGGTTTTCTTTAAAAGTGTGAGCTTTCGTTTGTGTCATGTCCAAAAACATACTGACACTGTATGGGTAATGCACATCATTTTTTGTATGTTTGAGTAGCTACTGTGTATTAATTACGGGGTCGTTCAAAAGTTTGGGGTCAACAAGATTTTTCTTTTTAATTGAAAATACTTTTATTAAGCAAGGATGCATTAAATTGACCTAAAGCAACAGTCAGTACATTTATAATGTTATAAAAAATTTCTATTGCAAATAAATGCTGTTCTTTTGAACTTTCTATTCATCAAATAATCCTGAAAAACAATATATCACGGTTTCCACAAAAATATCAAGCAGCAAAACTGTTTTCAACATTGATAATGATATGTGTTTTGAGCATCAAATCATCATATTAGACTATGATTTCTGAAGGATCGTGTGACACTATTTGTAATAATATTTCAAAATATTTCTGTTTTTACTTTATTTTTGATCAAATAAATGCAAAAGATGCCTTGAGCATAAGAAACCATTGCAAAATCGTACAGACTCCAAACTTTTAAACAGTAATCAATTAAAAAAAAAAAGTTAAAAAATAAATGAATGTACATTCATTTGTATTATATCATGCTGAAGTTATACACATTCACAATATATCAATATAAAATAATTCTCACAAGGAGTTGATTACCCTTGATATAATATTCTAATTGCCACTGGTATAAAGGAATGTTTATACATATTTCTAAGATATTTTGGGACCTTTCTTCCAGATGGAAGCATTACAAATTCTGAGTTAAGTGCGTGTGTGGAGTCAGATACAACCCTTGTTGCTCTTCTGTGTATTGCCAGCAAATACAGTTTATCAAGCTGTGTTTGCTGGCATCCTGTTGTTTTTCACTATCTTCTGCAACTTATTTTTATTCCTCACTCCCAAGTCACCAAACCAGGCTGTAATATTAAACATTAAAAAACTCTCAACCTGACTTTTGTATGCCATTATGCATGCAGTCAGTCATCAGGTAAGAATGAGATGGGATATTTCACAGCATACCTCTGTGTGTGTGTGTGTGTGTGTGTGTGTGTGTGTGTGTGTGTGTGTGTGTGTGTGTGTGTGTGTGTGTGTGTGTGTGTGTGTGTGTCACAGGCACCACACCCTGGCATTCGTGCCCTCCACAGGCCTGATTTACGCTTTCGGTTGCAACACTCAGGGCCAGCTGGGAACAGGTCTCAGAGGAAATGCTAAGAGCCCACTTCCTGTCAGGAACATCCAACCCCTGTGCTTTGGAAACACATACACAAGTACGTACATATGATCACCATGCCATTGTGTCTAATTCTGTATGGATTAAATAAATCCTCTAAACAAGTGATGATAAGCTAAATGTTAATTAACTGGATTGACATTTTACAGGATCTACTGTTTGGTTTGTGACCGTTCTATATGTTATTTTTTTACAGAAGCCGAGCGCTACACCGTCAGTAAAATTCACAGTGGAGGTGATCACAGTTTCCTGTTGTTGTCTGCCAAGGAGGTAACGTTGCTGCTTTGAAACACCACAGCTGATATTGTACTGTTTTTTTTGGATGCATTTACTTTACTAGAATATTCAGTAAATCAGTGTATTCCTCAATATCTTCTCATGAATTAAGGAATAGTTTGTACCTGCTCATACTGTAGGCTTTTATGCGATGTATTTGATCAATCTTTTCTGCAAGGTTGATTGGTCAGTACCTACTTTTATCCACATGGTGGTGCCGATACATCAATGTAATGGTTTTTCAGGCTCAACAGAAAGAGTGATGTTGCCTGCTTTGCCACCGATGTACTTTAGTTACTGTGTAGGACAATTTAGGAAAATTTCCCTATTAAGACTGAAACACTTCTTTACACACTGAGTTAATTTTGCCCTGTGGTCATAATATTCTAGAAATACACGTTTCTAAGCGTGTGCGTTGTGTGTTTGAGAACAGGGTTCATTTTTTCCTGAGGATTTCCGTATCATGAATACCGCCAAAAGCATCGCTCTGATTAATTCTGAGAGTCTGGACAGCTGGAGGATGAAGCTGCATGACAACAGCGATTCAAGCATCACCAAGTGAGTGTGTGACTTCATCCAGGTTGGTTACAGTTATGATAGAGGCCTTACAGAAATGTTCTACGTTTGTAATGTTTTATCATTTCTAAGACACAATTAGCTGCATTTTAAAGTATTTAACCTTCATAATACTGTATGACACAATACCATTCAGTCAGTAAGATTGTTTTAATGTTTTTGATCAGTGTCTCTTTTGCTCACCAAGGCTGCATTTATTTGATCAAATATACAGTAAAAGACATAATATTGTGAAATATTATTACAGTTTGTAAAATGTCATTTATTCCTGTGATCAAAGCTGAATTTTCAGCATCATTACTCCAGTCTTCAGTGTCACATGATCCATTTTTCAGGATTCTTTGATATATAGGAAAAAACAGCATTTATTTTAAATGGGAAATCTTTTGTAACATTATAAATGTTTACTGTCACTTTTGATCAATTTCATGCATCCTTGCAGAGTAAAAGTGTCAATTTCTTTAAAAATGATCAAATTTTTAAACATTTTTGATCAGGAGGTGAGGAAATAAAACATGTTAGGCCAATTTTTTGGGATAATATTGGTTAGTTATTTTCCCCCCAGCCATGCAGGCATTACGTAAGCATAAGCATGTGCAAATAATTTCAGAGGTGATAGAAGATATTAAATTGAAAAAAAAAAAACATTTTTTTTTACACTGTATATAATGTATCTGTTATGATTTCGATGCTGATTTCAAACCTCTTCCCTCCCCTTCCAGTGACATCATACTCCTGATGTCCTCAACTGCATGTTGGAATGCCAGCTTTTTGGACCAAAGGTGAGCAGTTAAAATGTAAATTGCATTCCCAATCTAATTAAATGTAAATGCCACGTCAATAAACATATGCGCACGGGGTGACACCATGGAGAGTGGAGCGCTTGTGATTTTTCCATAGGTGACTTCTGCTTAATGTCAGGAGGCAAATTCTTCACAGTCACCCACAGGGCTCCCGGTTACAGCTCTGTCTTTAAAAGAGCAGTCCCTCTTTCAGAGAAAACATGACTCGATGGGTATCTTTTTCTGACAAGAGACTCTAGAAACCTCATTCTGCCGGATGCAGTCCTTGATGTTCATAATCTGCACTGCATTTCAAGAGATTATCTGGTTACATAAGGAACAACTGGTGTCGCTGGCGTCCAGACGGGGTATTATGGGTTGTGAGGTCAAGTCTTCATTTTATAATGCGGTTTTGGATATTTGATTAAACTGACTCTGCTGTGCACATGTCCCAACTCGGGGTTGGCGGGCATTTGGAGCGACACATGGTGCCATGGACTCCATTGCACACAATGAACTCTAGATCAAGAGCTGTAGAGTTGAGGTTTCTGTAGAAATTTGCACTGCTGACTGGGCAGCTTTATTTCTACAAATTGAATGGGTTCAAACTCATTGAATTAGATTGATTTAATTGAATCAAAAATATCCACCTGAATTGAAATGAATCAAATAGACCAAATCTAATTGAATCGCATTGAAATAAATCAGATTACTCAAAATTAATATGATTGGTCAAATGCAATTGAATTTAATTGGTTTTAAATGAGTCCGATTGATTAAATTCAACTGAATCAGTTTATTCAGATCTAGTTGAATCTGATTTAAATGAGTCAGATTGATTAAATTTCACTGAACTGTATTATGGTTAAACACATCTTGCCATCTCGTTAAAACGGGACTGATATTAAAAACCTTTCTTGGTTTGTGAAGAGTCGTTTATCATAGATCAACCATCTTACCCTGACATGCTTAAAATACACTGGTGTGTAGTGCAGGGATCAGCATCAGGCTGTATTTACACCCAGCATGTGATCCTGCTTTCATCCCACCAGAGCGACAGACGCAGATAAAGAGCAATGGAGAGGAAAGGCCTTAAATCTCTTCACCTCAGATCCATCTATTCGCTCATCTGTTGACCCACCCTTGCTTGGATATACTAAATCTCAATGTTATATGTTTTCAAATAGTTTGAACTAATATAGTAACTAATTCAGACAATGAACACATATTAAATTAGTAAATTGTACAGTATTAGATTTCATATCTTGTTGCAAACCAACATTTGGGAACTAATTTTCACCCGCTGTTTTCACAGTGATGACGGACATTTCAAGACAAACCCCAAAGTCCCGGGCATCGATTTCAATGCTGTCCGGCTGCTTTTTGAAATGCTGATGAAACCAGCCTTTGCAAGACTTTTGGAGCAGGTGTGTGTTGTTTGATATGTCTCATCATTTATTTAGGTCTTTAATACACACTGCGTACTTGGAAGGCAATTACTCTGCTGCGAACATTATCAAGTTTCTAAAACATTTAAAGCCTTGTTTGTGTTTTAACTGGGTGAAATTTGGTATACTTTCCAATCTAATGTGAGGAATCTTCTGATTATACATTACTGTTCAGAAGTTTGCAGTTGGTAGGATTTTTTTAAATACTCACCAAGGCTGCATTTATTTGATTAAAAATACAGTAAAAACAGAATTATTATGAAATATTTTTTATTATTTTATTATTATGTAAAATGTAATTTATTCCTGTTTCAAAGCTGAATTTTCAGCATCATTACTATCTTCAGTTCCACAAGATCCTTCAGAAATCATTCTAATATGCTGATTTGATGCTCAAGAAACATTAATTATTATTATCAATGTTGAAAACATTTGTGCTGCTTAATATTTTTGTGGAAACCCTTTTTTTCATGATTCTTTAATGTTCAAAAGAACATCATTTATTTGAAATAGAAATCTTTTGTAAACATCTTTACTGTCACTTTTGATCAATATATATGTATTTTAACTATAAACCTCTCTCAAATGTGTTCTTCAAGGCCACAAAGAGCTTTGAGAGTCTCCTGATCCCCCAGCTGCCCTGCTCTCCTCCTGACGTGGAAGCCATGCGGATCTACCTGATCCTGTCTGAATGTCCTGCTCTCCAGGACTCCAAAAACTACATCTCTCTCACCATCCCTCTAGCCATGGCCATCCTCAGATTGGACGCCAACCCTAGCAAAGTGCTCGGTATGACGTCGCCAATGTGTTTCACTGCCTAGAAACACCGTTAACCGTTAAATCGTTACAAAGTTGATCAAAGTCCAAGATCAAAAAGGCTTTTGAAATGAATCTGTGTGCTGTTTCTCAGATAACTGGTGGTCTCTGATGGATTGCGAGGTGTTCTCCAGACTAGTGGAGATGTACAAAAGCATCGTTGTGTTTCTGTTGACTGGCGGGAAGGCGCTACTGGTGCCTGTGTTCATGGAGAGCTACACCAGTGCCGCCCTTCGACTGCTGGAGAAACTACACAAGGTACGACTAAAATCCATCTCAATATTAATGAGTAAATGATAAACTACTTATTAATAAGCTATTTGATTGAATATTCCCCAGCTGAATTGCTGTTTTTCATGTTTTTTCAGACATGCTTGCATAATTTAGCTTGCGTTGTTGAATGATAAACTACTGTTAGTGATGGATCCAGGTATTTTGCTGCAGGTCAATCTGAAAGCCCATCATGTGGAATACAACAACTTCTACATCCCTGATATCACCACCCTGGTGGACATCCAGGAAGACTACCTCAAATGGTTTCTGCGCAAAGCTGATATTGTGCGTATATTGCTGCACATAGGCCTATTGCAGATTAATATTTATGAATTTATACATTTATATATTTGCATGTAAATTTATGTTTCCATCCATAGTCACAAATTGTGTTCCCACCATAGTTTATACATGTCTACTTATTGAACAAAAAAATTATCCACCTTAAGTTTTTTAGTCACATTTTTAGAATTTATTTGCGTCTTGGCATTTCCATCCAGTGTTTTTTTTTTTATGCAATAACCCAAAATTTGCATATAAATAGGTGGATGGAAGCATAGCTAAAGTTAATGTGAACATGAACTAGACCCCACTATGTACACAAAATGTTATAGTTTCACATAGACGCCTCAAATCTTGATCATCCCAAGCTGAAAAATAAAAGTACCTCAGAATTTAACATATGTTCTTGTTTTGTCTTATTGTAGAAAATGCGATACCCTCCAGTGCAGGTTTGTTGATTTAATAACTCAATATCAGTTTGTTTTTAGACAGTTGTGATGGTCTCAGCTTGATCATCTGCATCTTATTCCCAGGGTTCTGTCACGTTATGTGCCTATCCGTTCATATTGAACGCGCAAGCCAAGACAACCGTGCTGCAAACAGATGCTGAGCTGCAAATGCAGGTAAAAGAAATAACACATTTCAACACTCAACTTTTAGGATTGTTGTTGCACTGCTCAAGCTTTTGACTTGCACTACCGCTCAAAAGTTTGGGGTCGGTAAGATTTTTCAATGCTTTGAAAGAAGACTGCATTTATTTAATCAAAAATACAGTAAAATTATATTGTGAGAGTTCAATTTAAAATAACGTATTTTGCTATAGTTTAAAATGTTATTTTATCCTGTGATGCAAAAACGAGTTTTCAGCAACCATTACTTGCTTTGATTTGGTTCTCAAGAAACATTTTAATAATTATCAATGTTGAAAACGGTTGATTCTTTGATGAATAAAAAGTTCAAAAAGTTCAAAATCAAAATCTTTTGTAACATTATGAAAATCTTTACTGTCAGTTTTGATAAATTTAATTCGTCCTTGCTAAATAAATGTAGTCATTTCTTTTAAAAATAAATATTACTGACAGCAAACTTTTGAAATATAGTTAGCTTTTACAAATATTATTTTATTCCCACTATTGTTTTCATATATTTATAAGCATTATACATTTTATCTTACTTTTTTTTTTTTTTTTTTGACAAACAAAATGTTTCCTATTAAACTAAGAAGTTAAAGCTGACATATAACATTAGTTCATTATTTCACAATTACAGCCTGGCAAAAACATGATTTGCCATTGGTTTCAGAGCAGATACAGAGGATGTGCTCTGCATGAATATTACTATTACCATCTCATAAAAGTACACAGGGTTTATGAATCTGACTCTTATTATTCAGTCTCTTTGACTTGTTTTGTCTGCTTCATTACTGTACAGATGGCCGTAAGCGGCGCTAACTTGCACAACGTCTTCATGCTGTTGACTATGGAACCTTTGCTGGCAAGGAACCCTTTCCTGGTGCTCCACGTACGCAGGAACCACTTAGTCAGTGACGCTCTCCGCGAGCTCACAGTCTACAATGACGTAGACTTGAAGAAGCCGCTCAAGGTTTGTCTTTGTCATCCCATTAGACAATGCACAGAGTTAATTTTTTTCTAGTCCACATTGTAGCATATTTTGGCCAGGAACCGCCTACTTAGACATAAGTTTGACTAACATATTAATCATTGCAGGTCATCTTTGATGGAGAGGAAGCTGTAGATGCTGGAGGAGTCACCAAGGAGTTCTTCCTGCTCCTGCTGAAAGAGCTGATGGATCCGATCTACGGCATGTTCACCCAGTATTCAGAGTCCAATCTGCTGTGGTTCTCTGATAAAGTGAGTTCAGCCTTAGTTATTAACACAGATTTCAACATTTAACTAAGATAATGAAAAGGGTTGCATCTTTTTTTTTGAGTTATTGTGATAAAATGCCCTAGATATAATGTGAATTCAAAACAGAATTTAATTGCATATGCAGGGTTCTCCAAAAATCTTAATATCAGTTGAAATATTTGAGCCTGATGGACGAACTGCTTATGCCCATCATAGAGTGCAACATTCAGGATTGGGAAGTAAAAACTCCATTAATTTCCTCCATAAGTAAATTGATTTTTAAAGACAGACCTACTGTGAGTTCAAAGGTTGTTAATCGATGGTTTTCTTTAGATTTTACTGAAGCCATTTGTCAGATTTATGTGTATTTATTTTTAAAATAATTGTTTAACTGCTGAATTTGTGGTGAAAAACTGCATTACCCACGATGCAGTACAGAAGATTCCACCAATCAAAAAGCGCTCTGCACCGAACACCTAGTCCCATGAAGCACCGTGAATGACGTAATTACAAATAACATAAATGTAACTTGCTATACTGTCAAAATATGATACAAAACGCTTAAAATATATTGTTTCTATAGAGATAATCAACAGCTTAGTCTGTAAGAATGACAACTAGTGGTTAAAATAGGTACTGCAGTCCAATTCAAAACATCGGAGATCGCTCCCTCCTCCTCAGACTCGACGGCGCTCCCACGGGTTGACCGTTTAAGAACACGTAACAGGAACGAGTGCAATGGACAATGAAAATTGGAAAATTGGCAAAGTGCAGTATCAGACCAAAAACAAAAACAAACATTCCAGCCTGGAAACGCACATTTCAAAGTAAAATAACTGGCTGTAGAAGTGTTTTTCAGAGAAACGAGTATGTGAACTTAGCATGTTTTCTGAATATATGCAAACATTTTATGGTATTTTTTATGCTTTAGTAGAGTGAAAAAGTTACATACAGCACCTTTAAATTAATAGTGTTATATTTCTTCATCGTTTTTGATTGTCATTCGCAATGCTTCATTGGATTGTAGTTCTTTCCCTCACTTTAAGGATTAGTTCACTTAAAAATGAAAATTCTGTCATCATTTACTCTCCCTCAAGTTGTTCCAAACCTGTATGAATTTCTTTCTTCTGCTGAACACAAAAGAAGATATTTTGAAGAATGTCAGTAACCAAACATTTGATGGAATCCATTGACTTCCATAGTATTTTTTTTTCCTACTATCGAAGTCAATGGGCTCCATCAAATGTCTGGTTACTGACATTCTTTAAAATATCTTCTTTTGTGTTCAGCAGAAGAAAGACATTTTTGGGTGAACTATTCCTTTAAGCCATAAAGTACCTTTTGTTTTTTTATGGTTTTCAAATACTTTTTTGCTTCACATCAGAGTTTGTAATGTTGCGATTCACCTCATAGCTGGTTGGTTTGTTTCATGGCTTATAATGCTTTGACAAAGACTTAAAAAAAAACATATGGGGAAAAAATAATGGAAAAATACTTTCAACGCCGCTGAAAAAAAGAGCGGGCACTAATGCTCTCTATACAATAGGTGCTTCTCAAAGTGCCGCGTGATTGAGAACATCAGCAGATAATCTTATCGGCCTGGTGATTTTGAAAAATCTGGGACAGCTCAGCTGTTTTCATGCAAACATGATGATCCTGCTGGATTTCTCTATGGCATGATGACTTCAAGGGCACTTCAGCTGTGTACAAAACAAGACTAAGATGAGGAGTACACGTGATTGTACAGAGTTTAATGAGTTCAATTTACTTTCACTGCTGGCGAGATCTTATTTTGTGGAAAAACACTCTTGGATAATTAAAGGGTTGTAAAGGAAAGATGGCTTTTAGATAAAGGAGTCTTGGTGGCATTGGTATTTTGATGTATAACTCATGTGTGTGCGTTTGCATTGCAGTGTTTTGTGGAGCACAATTGGTTCCACTTGATTGGGATCATTTGCGGTTTGGCCATCTATAACTCTACTGTGGTGGATCTGCACTTTCCCCTGGTGCTCTACAAGAAGCTTCTGGATGTTTCGCCCACTCTGGATGACCTGAAAGAGCTTTCGCCTACAGAGGGAAGGTACAAAACATGATGCTTTTTTTGTCTTTGTCTTTAAAGTCGGCATGAAATAGAAGATGTGATATTCTTCTCTTCACTATTGTGACATATATCCAAGTTAAACGGCTTCTTGAACAAGAAAAAATGTAGGCCGGGACATGATTTTATTATTCGGGAATTGATTGGATGGTGGTGGATTGCTATTTGTTGATCTCATGTGAGTGAATAAAAAAAAAGAAAAATGATGTGCACAGATAAATCTTTGATAGTCAATATAATAAAACTCCAAAAAATTCCATCAAAAATAAGAATCGTCCATTTTTATTTCAAAGGTGGCTTTTAGGGATTGTTTGTTCAAAAATGAAAATTCTGTCATGTCTACGAATGTTCAAAAAAAATGACATAAACGTAGTCCATAAAGACCATAATTAAAGCCATAATTCACAGAAAATCTTCTAATTCACTGCAGCTCTCTATATGAGGTAGGGGATTCTATAAAATAGGTGTTCCAGAGGTTCAAATTAAGCCTGTCTGTATCTAAACTTGTACCACTTAGCTCTTGTAGGCAACGTGTTGTTGTTTTTCCACTAAAAGTCCTCACTCGCTGATCAAATCAGCTCGGCCTCCCACAGAACACTGTATCACTGCCCTCGTTAGACCAAATCAATGGAGTTCCTGTGACCCCCGAGGCTTTACTGAGAAATCGAAGTCCTAAACTGACTGCACAGACCAGTGAAGAGGAACTGTTTTGTCTTTCTTTCTGCCCTACGCTCTGTGTCCTTTGCCACTTGGTTACATAAACAGGTTGTTTTTTATGTAACATTAATTAAAAGCCACCCAAAAAGCTTTTTGAACAGCTCAAGTTTGTGAGTCACCATCAGACCACTAAATGGTTGCAGAAGGAGAGACCAGCCGGCTCAGAGTTGATGGCCGGTTCAAGCCTGTAATCGTGTTTGTGGTTCGCGTCTTCCCCACATTTCATGAGTCATAACATCTTATGAAAACAGCCATCAGCAGACCTTGACCTGGCAATTACAACTCCATGGCAGATGATTTTGTTGTGTGCTAATGCATTTAAAAGGATCTAGGATTAATTGGCTTTCTCTCAGTTAGATGTGTTTGACACTCCTGCCAAATTGTTGGATTTATCCGTGGTCGGTTTTAATCTGATCAGCAGCTAAGAAACAAGATTTACAGCAACATGAAATTGAAGAGAATACTCAAGTTATTTGATTCAAAATAGAAAGTATGCAAATAGAGGCCAGTGTTGTTATAGTTTTGAATTTAGGTTTTATTTCATGTATTTGTGTTGTTTTTCACTTTCACAAATTAATTTGCCGTTTAATTTAAAGTTAATTTGTTAACTGATAGCAGCATTAAAGTGCCCCTATTATGCTTTTTCGTATATTACCTTTCGTATAGTGTGTAGTATAGCTGTTTGTGAATGTAAAAGGTCTGCAAAGTTTTAAAGATCAAAGTGTAGGATAAATGGAGCTATTGTCTCAACAAAAGAAATAACTGATTCTGAACTGCCTGAAATGAGTCGTCAGTAATTCCAGGCTGTAATGCGCTGTAGAGCAGAGTAGACCAATCACAACAGATCGGGTCATCAGACCAATCAGAGCAGAGTAGACCAATCACAACAGACTGAGTCATCAGACCAATCAGAGCAGAGTAGACCAATCACCATAGACTGAGTCATCAGAGCAGAGTAGACCAATCACAACAGACTGAACCATCTGACCAATCAGAGCAGAGTAGACCAATCACAACAGACTGGGCCATCTGACCAATCTGAGCAGAGTAGACCAATCACAACAGACTGGACCATCTGACCAATCAGAGCAGAGTTGACCAATCACAACAGACTGGGCCATCTGACCAATCTGAGCAGAGTAGACCAATCACAACAGACTGGACCATCTGACCAATCAGAGCAGAGTAGACCAATCACAACAGACTGGGCCATCTGACCAATCTGAGCAGAGTAGACCAATCACAACAGACTGGACCATCTGACCAATCAGAGCAGAGTTGACCAATCACAACAGACTGGGCCATCTGACCAATCAGAGCAAAGTAGACCAATCACAACAGACTGGGCCATCTGACCAATCAGAGCAGAGTAGACCAATCACAACAGACTGATGGAAACAAACCTCAGTACTCAAGAGGCCAATACATTTTCAATTTTATGTTTAAACCTTTAAATGTTACTAACTTTAAACGTAAAGTGGATGTATTCATGTAGCTAGCTATAAACGTGCAAGTCCTTGTTTTGAGACATCAGTTGAATCTGTTTTCTGAGTTGGACTGGCTGCTTATGAAAAAAGCAAACATCATGATTTATAAGTGGTTTATAATGTCATAGGCAGAAGAGTGTCACTTGTTAAAAGTAGGAGATGATGTACGTCCCCTGTCCCTGCTCGGTTAAGCCAGGGGTTTGCTCTTACACCCTGCAGCTGGTGAGCTCTTAGCTGCGATTACAGGAGAGAATGACAATCGAAGGCCGGTCGATGACTCTAGAGATAGAAGGAGACATTGATAATATGAAAGTTTGGCTTACGCATCTGTCATATTTTCTGCAGGAGTCTTCAGCAGCTGCTGGACTTTGAGGGAGATGTGGAGGAGACCTTCTGTTTGAACTTTGCTGTAAGTAACTGGACACCAAATTAAACGTGACCCCTCAAATGAGGCCACATCAAGTCAAGAGCATTTGTCTGATTAGATGAATGTGACTGATGCCTGATTCATATTATAGAGCAATTTACAATTCACTGTTTTGGTAAACCAACGAATTCAACTGAACCTATCCTTGATATCACACACATGCTGCCAAGACGTGTATTCGATTGTGTGCGCTTTACATGTGGAAGATGAAGAGAGTTTGCTCATTTGCCATATGTTCCATCAACGTGTCCTGTCGGGATGTTAGAACGATATTCGACAGATGTTTTTGTGATTCATGATTTAGAGTTAGGGATGGGCGGTAGTAGAGATGAAACTATCTCAGTATGTTTCAAGCTTTTGACAATATTAGGTCTGAAATTGACTTTAGACTTTTCAGTAAATTAATATATAAATGTAACAACTGTGTCCACAGATTACAAGAGAGTATTATGGGATCACAGAGGTCAAGGAGCTGATACAGGGCGGGAAGAACGTAGCTGTGGACAAGACGAACAGGTGCGAATATAGAGTGTGTGGTGTGTCTCTTTAAATGAAGGTCTGAAAGAGGTCATGTTGTTCCTGCCTGTGCTCCATCTTTCATTGTCTGTCAGAGAGAGGGAGAGTGAGAGTGTGTGTGTGTGTGTGTGTGTGTGTGAGTAGGTGTGTTGTCAGCGGGGACAAAATTGCACAGTTTCAGAAGCTGCAGGAACAGATGGGACTGCATCAACACAAATCTAATCCAAACCAAAAAAAAAAAACATGTAAATGCACACACATTTGTGATGCATGAAGAATTGTTGCCACGATCAAGTGTGTATTTCAGGTAAAACATTAAGTAGAGATTGTAAGAATAGAAAAAGGGTTTGTTTGGATCATGCAATGTGTGTGTTGTTTGCATATGCGTCCTGCTGTCTGACGGTGAGATTAGGCAGAGGGCCAATCATCTTGAGCTCAGATCAAGGCCCGTTCCCACACACACACACACACACACACACAAGCTCAGATCACAATCTCCAGCAAACCTGACGCTGCTATATGATCTCCTGAAGATATTACAGGCCTTTAGCCCAGCTCAGATTAGCAATCTAAATTCACTCGGTCTGGTACGTGTGTGCATGTAAATATGTGCATTGGATTACATTCGGCAGATATGCTTTATTTTATTTTATTTATTTTTTTCTCATTATTTCCTGTGATTAGATTCTCATTAGTTAGTACAGATTTTTTATTAATATAAGCATTATTAAATAACAAGCATCATCTTTAGTAAAAAATGACTGTAATATCATCATAAAAAAAAAAATGCTCCAACCACCTTTAAATAATATTCATTATTTTAGAATTTTTGAACGAGTGAGGGTTTTTCTACAATACAGTAATAAGAATTTAAAAAAATTGCGTAATTCTCTTGAAAAGTTAATGCAATGCATTAACAATGCAAGATTCAACGTTAATGAAAAAAATGTATATTAATAAAATTGTGTTTATAAGATTTGTTTTTTTCCTCTCAGGAAGGAGTTTGTTCAGGCGTATCTGCAGTATGTATTCAGTGATGCCGTACAGGAGCTGTATTCGGCTTTCTCCAGCGGTTTCCTGAAGGTCTGTGGTGGGGAGATCCTCTCTCTCTTCCAGCCCTCTGAGCTCATGGCCATGGTGGTGGGCAACAACAACTACAACTGGGAGGAGATGGAGAAGGTGGGACACAGAGCTGTGCTCCCAACAACTTTAAGACACACATACAACACAAATTCAACATTCATATTAATGTTGAGCGTCAGCGCCCTATTAATGTTCATATTAAAGGGGTGGTATAATGCCCTTTTCACAAGATGTAAAATAAGTATTTGATGTCCCTGGAGTGTGTTTGTGAAGTTTTAGCTCAAAATACCCCACAGATATTTTTATATAGCATGTTAAAGTTGTCTCTTTTTGAGGGAAAGCAAAAACGCACCGTTTTGTGTCTGTTCCTTTAAATGCAAATGAGCTGCTGCTCCCGGCACAGAGGGCAGAGCTTCAACAGCTTGTGTCATTTTACTTCACACAGACATGCACTGGAAATTTAAAAAGCTTTTAGCCTTTTATGTTCAAACCAGAGTCAGATGGAGAGACTCAAGAAGAAGTGACAACATGTAGAATGAATGGTTGGATTTATGTAGCTTATGTGTAGTTATCTTCTTGTCATTGATTAGCATATTCTGTCATGATAATCTATAAATCATGTTCCGGGGGCGGGGTTTATATAAATTTTAGGGTTGGTGATGTCACTTACCCGAGAGGAACGTCGTGTAGTCCCTACCAGCCGTTTGTTGTAGTCCTTAAAAAGCAATTTCATTTAAAAGAAAACATCTCCCTTTGCTTTGAACTTTGAGCGTCGTAACTTTGCAGATGTTGTTTATGCTCAAACAGCGACATTACACACTAACTAAAGTTAGAAAAGTGAAATCATAATCAACCACCCCCTTTAAACTTGTTTTGTTTTTTTCTCCCAGAATGCCTCCTACAAGGGCGAGTTCTCCGCATCTCACCCGACAGTTCAGATGTTTTGGGAGGTGTTTCATGAGTTTCCCTTGGAGAAAAAAAAGCAGTTCTTATGTAAGTGAGAGACAACTGCGTAATGGTTTGTGCTATTGAATATATATATAATATAAAACCGCCTGAACTGCATATTGTGCACCTCCTCTCCATAAACTGCAGAGGAGAGTTTACACTTCTTGGTTTGAAAGTAACTCCTTGCGTGGGCGGTGGTTCATGCGTCCCTTCACTCATGCACAATGGATCTTCTTTGTGCTGAAGTGACTACGCCTATTTTTTTTTTTTCCTCCAACAGTGTTCTTGACCGGCAGCGACCGCATCCCCATCCACGGCATGGCCAGTCTACGCATCGTCCTCCAGTCCACTGCTACGGAAGAGCACTACCTTCCTGTGGCTCACACCTGCTATAACATGCTGGACATGCCCTGCTACCAGACCAAAGAGACCCTGCGGCACCGGCTCACACAAGCCGTGGAGCAGTACGAGGGCTTCAGTCTGGTCTGAGGTGGCTTTCTGTATGCTGACACTGCACTTTAAACCTGTGGAGAAATGGAAACGAACGCTGCTCTCGCATTTATTTAACCACAGAAGAGCACATCCGGAATCTCATACGAGTAAATCTGTTATTGTCCTATTTTTACAGACTTGCTTATTTGGTTTGCTTCTCCAGATGTGCACAAATTTTGTTTTTCTTCTAAAATTTATATTTTTTAAATGACAAAAGTAAATTATAAGATTGGGATTGAGTAGGTGGCTAAATAAATTAAAGACTTGACTTTCTTTATATATTTTTTTTAAGTGTAATTGTTTTTGAATCCGATAGGTTGCCCGTGTCCACACCATGTTATTTTGCCATTTTGACATATGAAATGCCCACCAACAGCACACTATAGAACAATTCAGAAAGAGCCACCACAACCCTGTAAATTGGGGGCTCGTCCGGGTTCAAGATGATACAGGTGAAACTCGAAAAATTCGAATATCGTGCAAAAGTTCATTTATTTCAGTAATTCAACTTAAAAGGTGAAACTAATATATTATATAGATTCATTACATGCAAAGTGAGATATTTCAAGCCTTTATTTATTATAATTTTGATGATTATGGCTTACAACAACCCCAAATTCAAAATATCAGAAAATTTGAAAATATTCGTAAGCTGTAAGCCATAATTATCAAAATTATAACAACTAAAGGCTTGAAATATCTCACTTTGCATGTAATTTTCTATATATTAGTTTCACCTTTTAAGTTGAATTACTGAAATAAATGACCTTTTGCATCAAATTTTTCGAGTTTCACCTGTAACACACCAGTCCCGACAGTTACAGGCCCAATACATTAAAAGGTTTTAACTTGATTAACCCCTTTTGTTCCTTCACCCTTTCACACTTTCAAGCGTTAAGCGTTTACGCACCTCCTGAATCCATTCCAACGGTTTTCCTTTTATGTACAGAAGCAAGTCATTAGCATAAAAATTTCTCTTATTAATAATAGGCATGCATGAGCATGCCATGCCCAGCTGCTTTTCAGAAATATTTTAATTAACATTGGGGGGAGGGATGGGAACAGATTTCTCTTAGAATGATATGGGGTTTAATTGAGGATGTGATCCAGCAATAACTACTGGGTGATGTATGACGTATACTAGTTATGGGATTTTAATTGTTTAAATCCAGCAAATGTGAATATTCTAACAGCTGTGTTCTTCCTTCGGTGAGTCCATTGCCGCTTTCAATTTAATCCCTCTTGTCGATTCACAGGAAGGTCATATGCTGTAAAATTTGGTTTTCTACTCACATTTTCTTTCCGATGTCGTCGGGTTGCTATTAAAAATGGATCGGAGTGATTTACCCATGGTTCCTCGGGGGGTTTCTGAGATGTGTTTGCTGTGGCCTGTGATGTTTTGCATCTAGCTGCATGAGATGTGTTTGTTTGAACATGATGGAAGGTCAGAGAAAGGAAGTGTTTCTATCCAACGTGGTATTCCTTTCTGTCAATGTATGCAAACAAGGGCTTCTTAGTGGCTACTGATGCATTGTTATTTTAGTAAAGTATATTTACTTTTATAGCTTTCAAATGGAATATATTGTTTTATCTATTTTTTTCCAGAACAATAAAATTATTTCACCTCTGATTATCAAGCTTGTATTTAATGACACTGAAAATAAACACCCAACACCAGTATAGTCAGAAAAAATATTTTGGTTTTATATCATATGTACAAAATACAAATACAATCATGTACTAAAATGTACACACAGTATTCATCTTTATCCATCATTCTTGTCACGTTCAGTAAAAACAAAATCCACGCTACAATTTTCCAATCTGGAGAATAAGAGAAGGGGGTGACGTGCTCACTCGGTTCGCAAACGCTCAGTGAGGCCCCACAGGTTCGCTTTCTATTGCTCGCTAACAATAGAGATGTGTGTTTGAGGGGATCTGATCCACCCACATCACTGTTAAACAGTGAGTTTCATGTGATGACCAGTTCGACACTTGAGACTATTTAGTATAAAAATATACACAAAAAATTAGCAATGAAAGCTGGTTTATAGTACCTTGGTTTGTGCGTTTCTACACCATTAAAGCATAGCGAGAGATTTTATTCCTTTGTTTTTTTTTCTTTTGGTTGTTTTTTGCACTTTTTTTTTTTCTTTCTTTCGTAAAGAAAATTTAGTCAATTCTAGCTTAGTCAATGGTCTTAAAGATTACAGCTTTAAAGTTTCAGGGAAGGGAAATTAGATTAACGGTGAACAATGCAAATGCTGCATTTCCTCAGAAGCGTTAATATTCAAAATAAAGCCATTTGCATGAATTATGGCACCGGTAAATAACATAATATACAGAGAGCCTTCCTTCCATTAATTGGTTACTTTCTTCAATTCATCAAATACTAAAAGTTCCTATAATGATAAACTCTCCTCATCTCTATATACATTTTAAGACGCAATATCTCAATGTTCTTCAAAGCTTGTGCCTGATTGTGAAAACACAGTTGTTTCTATATTATAGCGATATTAATATAGAAAAAAAAAAAAAAAATCTAAATATCAATACGAACACAAAATATAACAGAAACATTCTTCTGGGCTTCAAAGGGAATTGGGATCAGATTGTATTCTGAATCCACGGTCTCATAGCAGACGGCAAAATGATCAGAGTCCTTTCGCTGTACAGTGGAACAAGCGGCACTGTACATCTGCTATTGGTGAACCAGGCATGTTTCTGTGTCCTTCAAAGCCAAATGTGCCTGTAAAACATGTCTTTGTACCCACTGTATTGCTTTGGATAGCAGTGGCTGGTCCTTGCTTGGCTAGTAGGGTAAGTCTTGAGTAAGCTGAGCACTAAATGAACTTGGAGGAGTCTCTTTTACTGATGAGCACTTCCAACAGCCTTAGCTTGGCTTTAATATGCTTGTATTCATTGTATTCCCCTGCCAAGGGCGAGCGATCTTCCTTTTGCACGTTTCTATGGGAAAAGCACAAGTAGAACATTCAATAATAAGATTTTTTTTTCTCTGTAGAGACATAGATTCCATCATATGAATGTTTACAATTTTAAAGGGATACTCCACCCTAAAATGAAAATTCTGTCATCATTTACTCACCCTCATGTTGTTTCAAACCTGTATGAATTTCTTTCTTCTGCTGAACAGAAAGGAAGATATTTAGAAGAATGTCAGTAACCAGACAGTTTTTGGTACCATTGACTTCCATAGTATATTTTTTTCCTACTATGGAAGTCAATGGTACCAAAAAGTGTCTGGTTACTGACATTCTTCTAAATATCCTCCTTTCTGTTCAGCAGAAGAAAGAAAGGGTGAGTATATGATGACAGAATTTTCATTTTAGAGTGGAGTATCCCTTTAAGAGCAAACATTTTACCTTTTGTATTTGTATTGTGAAAGTTTTCTTTACCTGCCATTCTGTTTGAAGAACTCATCCTCAAATTCACGGAGGTTTTGGCGGATTCTTTTCTTTTCCTCGCGGGCTTCCTGGAGTTGCTCCACAAGTTCCTGCCTGTGTGTTTGGTTAAGAGGGAGTGGAAAGTTTTAACATTCATTCGACCCACTGAAGCAACAATTCAACAATTAGCTTTTTTAAATGTACAAATGACTTTTAGCCATTTGTATATATTTGACCTTGGAGCTCCACAAAATCAATGATGAATACTAAGAAATGTAAAAGGTCTGTAAAGGCGCTTACACACTAGAGTTTACGTCAGAAAACACGCAAATTCATTGACGTCAATGGGGATGATGCATAGCAAGGATGTAGAGGAAAATCACTAGGCTCGCGCTACATCGCGCAACCAGTGGTTTACAACATTTTAACTACGATGCATTGACCAATGACAACTTTTCCAGTTGTGATTTTGGAAATCTGCCTTGTTTTATTTATTATACCTTTAGTTTACCAGGGCTGCATTTTCCAAAAGCATCATAAGTGCAAGTAGGCTGTAAAAACCATTGGCATGGTCTCTACGATATACTTGGGTTTATGCAGCCAAAAGCATCATAAGCCTAAATATATTGTAGAACCATTGTCACCAAAGGTCTCTACGATCATCTTAGCTCACAATGCTTTTGAGAAAAGCAGCCCTGGTTAGTCCATTTCTTGTGAGAGAGAGACCTGGCCATTTGAGGTCTGGTACGACTCTTTCCACATCTTCAAACACTCTGTCCAAGCATTATCTTGTGTGTCAGCGCCCTAAGATATACGTTTCTACTCTAAACCTAATACTCACGTGGTAGCAGCATGCAAATTGGACAATCTCATATCCATGGTGTTCTTGGAGGGTGATAGTTCGTCAACAGGTGAGATGAAACCGTCTGTGTCCTCGTCCAGCTGGTCGAGAAGTCCCAGCATGCTCAGCTCCGGCTTAACCGTGACCGTGAACTGTGTCCTGGTGTCGTCGTCATCCGAGCCATCCTCCTCCTCCTGGGAAAAGAGCAGATGGCGCTGGTGAGTTATCTCCGAGGGTTTACACCACCATGACTGAGCAGCATCAAGCCTAACATTGATTTGGAAGGCGAATCTCAATGGGAATCATTTAAGAATCATTGTGCATCAAGCCTCTGGTGTGACAAGTGTTAGTACAAATGAAAAGCATCAGTGCTTTAACAGTGCAATCAATTATTTTCATTTTAGTTGGAGTATTTAGTGCACTGCCTTACATTTGAGTCACCAATTCAAATTTTCACATCGCTGTTGCCAAAACCCAACAGGGATGTGATCAACGGCTTTGGAATCAGCAGGAGTCGAATCTCACAGCACTCCCAAGTATGTGCCCATGCAAATTACTGATTCATGATTAGGTTAATGAGGAAACTAGTGGGGGGAAGGAGGTGGGTCAGCCGAATCACTGGTTGATTGAGCAGTCACAGCTCTTCACCTTTGTGTCGCTGAAGAACAGGGCTGGTACACCCTCGATAATGGGCTGCAGCAGGGGGCCTCTGCGCTTGCTGGAAGGCGAGCCCTGTGGTGGGTGTTAATAGTGACATTACAACCCGGTCAACTACCTCCACAAAAGCCCACTTCAGGGCAGGTCTCACTCCACTAATGGACTAGAAGACTCACATTAAATAAACCTTGACATCTGAAGGTGGCACTTCAAGTAATTGTTTTAGGGCATATGAAGCATATTCACCCAATTGGGAACCCACGGTTTAACTGATGCTAAGAGAAAATGTAACTAGAGAACCATATCATTGACTAAAAAAAAAGACAATTCAAATGTGCACATAAGTTTAAACATGTATAATCAGGCTTTAGAGTATTATATAATGGTAACATCCATTTTGTGTTACATGAGCCAGATGTTTTCAGAACATACCAATATAATATTTGCATGCCCTTAGGATGTTTTGCTGTTGTATTTCACAAGCATATCATTCTGTATTAAGTGGTGTGGGAATATGCCCAGGGTTGCTGCTTAATGTTTTAAGAGTATGTATGTAAGAGAATTGGGAATTATAAGGAATACTGTTGCAAATATTCAGCTCCAGGATATGAACTCAGTGAGCTACTCCTGAGCTCTTGCTAAAGACGGGCTTATAGGCGCTAAAAAGCCCCGGCACTGCCATTGCATCAATACAAAATCTAAATGCTTATATTGTGCTACTGCTAATTTTCTCTACTAATACCGTGGAGACTTATCCATACGGTTTAGTTCATGAATCAAGTAGAAATAGCAGCTAGCTAGCCTTTAATTCAACCATAGTAGCTTATGCATATCTGCTAGCGTGGCTCAGGTAAGTATTAGCTTTATTCCCAAACCTAACCTTGCTGCCAACTGCCTACATGGTCAGTAACCGAACTCTAATGACCCTCACAAGTGGCTGATTTGGAACAGTCTACATAGGCAGCAACTTTGCACAGCTCAAATATGGCGCCCAATGTGGGGCACTTGACTCATAATGGTTTCAATAGGTAAAATCACCAATTTATTTTTATTACTATGTTTTACTACTGAATTAAATTTCCCTTGCTTAGTTAGCCATCTTGCTTCATGGCATCTGAGGCCTTGTTTACACCCGGTATTAAGATGCATTTTGGTCGATTGGATCACAAGTAGACACATTCCTGTTTTCACCTGGTGTTTTCCTTCTCTTTTGTCCACCTTCAACCACTTCTGCCCTGATTTCTTCATGGTGAGGGTCTATGGGTGGGTAAATGTAAGTGTCTTTTCAGATCTTTCGATCTAATGGACAAAATAAGCTTGCGCTGTTAAACGACGGAAAAACACACGGAGAGCAGGAGCTCTCGTTTCTGCTCTGACACACACAAGACCAGCCAAACGCTGTGAGTGTGCATTTGAAATCAGGAATGGTGAGAGAACATTGTGCTTGGTACATTTTTCGTCTTCCAACTACGAAACTTGGGTCTCCAGCTGTCAGTCGAAATCCCGTCTGGCAAGCGCGCTTCTCATAAGGTTTTCACATTAGGTCAGTAGACGGAGAGTAGGCGGTCTTTTGTGGCTGTTTGAACACATTCAACCACATGAGCGTCTACACTATGAAAGTAATCGGGTCGAATGTGTTTTCAACTACCTCTGGAAGTGGTTGAAAGTGGACAAGCTCAAAACGTTTTAAACCCCGTTTACACCTGTATTTCGCGCCTTCCACTTGTTATCCGATCGACCAAAGCGCATCATAATACCAGGTGTAAACAAGGCCTGTGAAGGAGAAAGTAAATTTGGCCTTAGTGAGGTATCTTAGGAGGCAGAATAATGAAGTTGCAACAGCCAGGATTGTAGCTAGACTCTGAAGGATAGTGGCCCTCCAGGAGCAGGATTGGACACTCTTGCTGTACATGAACTCCCAAGATGAGAGATTTCTCCAGTGAAAGGAGAAACAGAGTTGAGACAGAAGCATGCAATGGTGAGGGAAAAGTGAAAAATGGTGGAAAAACAGAACTTACAATGACTGGAATGGAGGAAGCTCTACAGAGGATTTGTTTGACGAGTCGGTACCGGTCGTATAGAGGCTTCATGACCTGCCTCTCATTCTTGGTGATCTAGAATGAGTGACAAAAACACAGACATTAAAATCCACCTCAGCCTATGTAAAAATGTTCTGAAGGTTCAGAACTGCACACTCACTGGTCTCCCATGGATGTTCTCATAATATAGAAGAGCTTTCTGAAGGGCCACTTTTTCTGCTCCAATCTGTTCGCGGGTCATGTCCTAATGAAGAACAGAGAATGACATTTTAAAGATGCATGCATTAGTTTATAATAAAAAAGGGCAAAAAGCGGAAAGAAACCATTAAAAACCGCACCTTAATGTCTTCAGGTCGGCCAGCCTCATTGCGTTTCTCCTGCAGTTTGTTCATGACTGCATCCAGTGTGCTTTCCACAGGGGGTTTGGGGGCTTTGGTCTCAGGAGCTTTCTTCTCCAGCTGAGACCCAAAGCTCCTGGGAAGCGTGTTGCTACGCTGGCGGGGGATGGGCGTCAAATCCTCTTCTGACTTTAGCAACTTGTGATCTGTGATGTAGAGCCAGAACATGGAGCCACTTGTTTATAAGAACTTTGCAAGCCATGAGCAGAGCAGAGCAGATTAGATCAGATGTTGTTTTCCTGGTAGGCCCAACCCACAAAGGTTAGTGAGAAAATACACCCGAAACAATTTGCTTGAACAAAACATCATGAAGGTTGGATTATCATGGCTTACATTAGAGCTGCACGATTCTGGATAAATTGAGAATCACGTTTTTGTTTTTTTCAAACATCACAATTCTTCCACGATTCTGAACAGACAACTAAACAAAATAACATGTAATTTACTAGAGGTTCTAAGAAAATGTTAATTGCTGCAGTTTATTTTTATTTTTTTATCGGTTTGAATGAATGATTCAATGACTCACTCATAAATACTTCACTTGTTTTAAAAAGTGATCTCATCTATTTTGATCGCCGCCGTAGACATTGTTTACATCCAAACTATTACAATAAGGAATAAAATTGTTTGGGTGTTTGAATCGAGATTGCGATCTTTTAACGATTAGTCATGCAGTCATGCAAACCACTTTCATTCATACCTTTTAAGTCTTTGCGCATCTTGGCCAGTTCATTCATCCAGCGCAGAACCTCTGGGTTGGCAGCTTTGTCGCCGTGTGAAGGCTGTGGAGAAAACACTAGAGTTAGAGCTAAATACATTTTGCACCGGTTATTGTCATCATGAAAATGGTACATTGACAATGTTTTCCAGAATAGACTGCTTCATTGATTAGAATGGGATCGATTTATCAGTGAAGACATCGTAGGATTTTTAGTTGTCGCAACTTTTAAAAGGGACTCATCCAATCAGATCTCTTTCGCTCACCCTGTATTTGCGCTCATCCTCAAACTTCTCCTCAAACCTCCGGATCTTCTTCTTGAGTACGTGGATCCGCTTTGAAAGCTGAGCAGAGGTCAACTCTTCCCGGTCATCGTCGCAGGAGCCTAACGACGAACTTCTTCGCCTACTAAATGGAGAACAGCATTCATTTCACCCTCCGAAAAACAGGATTTCCTCTTGCAGAGCATACAAGGGTTTGTTGTTTTACCTGACAAAGGAGTGGGCGTTAGGCGGTGATGGAGGAACCTCTGTGTCGTCCAGATACTGCCGACCGTCTCCATAAGCGTAGAACCGTGGCGAGACCATTGGGTCGCTGTCCTCCTCCAGGAGCTGGCGAATCGGCTTGCCACCGGCATGGGGAGACAGACGAGCTTCCTCGCGGTCCATACTCTCCCTTTGCCACGACGAGTAGGCTGGCACTGGTTCTGTCAACACACAAGCGTTAAAATTGAGGGAAATGACAAAACAGCGTGCCTAGATTTCACTTAGTAAATAGCAAGCCAAACAGGGAACAAGTGTTAGATTTTGTCTTTGTTGATATACAGTCAGGGCCAAACAACAGTTTGAGTACATATTAAATTTTAACTAGGCTGATATTCTATTGACCTTGTTGCTATTTCGGGCATCCTGAGGACAATATTGTTACAGTCAAACCCATTAGTATGTGAGCTAATCAGCTCAGCAGACAGTTGTTTTTATCTTTGAGAAAGATAAGTACACTATCACCTTTGTTAAATACACAATACACGTGTGCTTTTTCATTGCAGACTATTAAATGCAATCGTGCCAAAGTGTTTTGAAGAGTATCACGCACTACAGATTATTAATCAAACACAGTGAGCACATGCTGTGATATTGGAATGTTTTGTTTATTTACAGTGCAGATGCCGGGATCATAAATTAAGGTCAGAAGAGCAATTTAATGATGCAGCAAGAAGAATGTGGCGATAAACCCTGATTGCAATGTGACCTGTTCAATAGCTTGATCTTATCTGCAGTTATAAAGTTGATATCAACATATTTACAGTGTTGAAGTAAAGGTAAAACCCCTTGCACGAGGCAATGTTCATTAGGGAAAGTCCATGTTTTGGGACTGTAACTTTTTTTAATAGATGTACCAACTAAACTTAAGAACATTAAAATACACATCAATAGTTTATGGGACCATGTGTTGTGGGTGATTGCTTAGGTGTTGCGATGTGGTTTTAAAAGAGTGTTTTTAGGCACACAGCCATGCAGTTGCTAATCGTTATCAATGTTTAACATTCACAATATTAGCAGTGCCTATAGCAGGGATGCTATTGCATCATTTCAATACATGCACACACACTCATACACACGAACAAACAGCTCAACGTGCTTTTCGAAATGCTGTGCAACCAATCTGGTACAGCTTAAATTCCTACAGGTTCTTTGCACTTTTTTGTGTCATGCGCTTACAAGTCATGCTTGAGGAGCTAATGGGTCAGGTGGATCTCTCCCTCATGGCAGCGCATTTGGAGCCATTTTGTTGAGCCGGCATAATACATCAAAGCATGTGCTACAAGATGGCCTTTCACTGAAAGGCTCACAAAGTCTCAGTAGGCTATTGCGAACATAAATAAAGCCACATATTATTGTGCCTGTCCTCAAAGGCTGCAGTATGTTAGATGCTAGGTAGCTACATGCCAGTTTGGGCTGTTTAATGGGATTTCCATGCAGCTTTTAAAGGTCACTGGTGAGAGATGGGGCTCAGGGATATCAAGTTGTTAACAAAAGCAGATCTCAGCCCTTACCCTCATTGTGACTTGTTTTTAAAAGGCTTTTGAAATCAAGGAAAGAAGCACTAAAGAAATGAGAATCTGAAAGACAAAAGGGAAGAAAGGTAACCACTGACGCAACTGTTATAACGACCCAAGGAAATGATGAGACAGGCAGAAAAGAACATCACAGCTGACAAACATTTGGGCAAACCGCTGCCTCTCGGCACTGCAGTGGGTCACCGCAATGTGCTTTTGGCACCGGCTGCAGTGGGACAAAGGTCTGGCAGCTCAATGTTACATACAGTCCTGAACACTCATTTGACCACTCCCATGAGCTGGAGCAACAGCATGTTTTTAGTGCCACTGTATATTTACAGTCACGTGAACTCGATTCCAGCTACCATATGCTTCCAAAAGATGTTAACAAAACACTTTTAGCTTGTACAATCATTTACCCTTTTCATCTGCGGCTTTGTTCCGCTTAGCATAATTGCTCCAATTTGTAGAATATTACCATGTATGCGCAACAAAAAGCATTACATTTGTTTTGTTACATTTGAACAAAGTGTTTTACCACACTTATTTTTCATCATGTTATCAGTGCTCAAGTTGTTCCACTCATCATAACAAACTAGGTAAAAGGCACTACGAACTACTCAAAATAGTAGTTCATTTCAAAATAAATTTTGCTCTATAAGAATCATGTTATCCGTGGCATAACTAGCCTAACTAAATTGCTATGATTTATCATGCATAAATAGGTACTAATGCACAACCGGACATTGACTACCCAAAAATAACTAGTGAATTTATTTATTTGAATTTGACAATAAATCTTGTTCCAAAACTATTATCATGTTATGTGTGATTAAGCTGTTCTGCTCAGCACAACAAACATGATTGTAAGGATTTGTATTTTGATTGTATAGCTCTTTTCAATAATAAATATTCTGAAATCTTTTTCATGTTTTTTTTCTAAATTTAGATGCTCCATTTAGCATAAACAGCTAGGATTTAACTAGGAAATATGCACCCCAAAAATAGTGAGAATATTTGTTTATTTACAATAAAATTGTCCCAAAACTAATCTTTTTCATTATGTTTTCTGCAATTTTATTGGTAAAGTTGATTGCAAGGATCTGTGTATAAGATGTCAAATGCCAAATGAAATTGATTTGAAATTGAATGATTTAATTTAATTATAAATTCTACTTATTTATTAGTAATAACGCTTTTCACAACATATTTTAAAACTACCAAAAAACCTTCGAAAACATTTCTGTCCAAACAAAAGACAGCATATGGAGGAAATATCTCATGTTGCACTCTCAGGAATGTCTCTACCTTGCAAAACCACAGGACGATTTTTTTTTTTTGGACCATTTTAGTCTAACAGTCAACCGAGACGTGTCATTATGTAAGCAGCCGTTTGAAGCTTTCACTAGAGGGTGCCACAGAACAAGTACATTATACAGTATAGAGATCCTGCCAAGGCTGTGACCACAATATTAAGCGCTTTATTAAAGTAAAGGGTAACTGTGAATCAACATGGCAAACCTGTCAGCAGGGCAGCTCCATATATGTGCACTTCACTGCCGAGGGCGCATCCGTGCCAGGCCTCGAGTGGAGACATTTAGAAATCCTACGCTACAATATTTCCAAGGGCAATGCAAAAAGGGGTGTGTTTGCGCATGTTTGTGCAAGTCTACAACTGGCACGTGCTGCACGAACGGGAGAAGAAACAGGAAGGGAGTCTGTTGTGAATAGCCATGACAAGTTTAAAAGGCTGAGACGTGACGTGCACATAGCAACAGCGCTCAGACTCCAGGATTTAAACCTCCTCCTGTTTCACTTCTCAGTTGCTATGACTATACGGTCCTCCACTTGTAGAGCCGAACGTCTGCTTGTTGCTAGGCTCGCCCTCCTACACCACAAACAAATTTAAACACTGAAGATGACAAATGCGGTTCATCCTCGTAAACTTGACTGAAACGCAGCAGCTGTGAAAATGCATCTATCTATCTATCTATCTATCTATCTATCTATCTATCTATCTATCTATCTATCTATCTATCTATCTATCTATCTATCTATCTATCTATCTATCTATCTATCTATCTATCTATCTATCTATCTATCTATCTATCTATCTATCTATCTATCTATCTATCTATCTATCTATATATCTATCTATCTATCTATCTAAGATTTAATGAATAAAAAAGTGCTATGATCATAATATTTATAAATCAATCTATACATTAAAATGAACTAAAATATACTAATACATACATTAAATATAAATATAACAAAGATATTTAATATATTCTATTTATATAGTCTATAATCTATATTTATAAATTAAAATAAAAACAATAGAATATTGAATTTTATCTCAAGTAATATGAGTAAACAAGAAAGTGCTATAATCCATATTTATTAATACACATTAAAATTAAATAATAAATTAAATAAAAACCTATATAATTCATATATATATATATATATATATATATATATGTATATGTATATGTATGTATGTATGTATATGTATGTATATGTATGTATATATATATATATATATATATATATATATATATATATATATATATATATATATATATATATATCTTAACAATTGATATATTAACAAAGAAGCACAAATATGCAATCAACAGCCTTTCGACTGTTTACAAACAGAGAATTATGGCCAAAGGGGGAGTGTGGGGAGAAAAAAAAAAAAAAAAACATGCAACTGCAAGAACCGCAGCCGAATCCAGTGCAAACGCAATAAATCCCAGAGGCATCCGAGTCAAAATTCTCAAGGGACATCGCAGGGCTTTGAAGTAGCTGTAGCTACAATCTCAGTATTTGCAACAACAATGCACAAAAAAAGCATAGCTAGCACGCTGTTGCAATGCAAAACAAGCCTCTCTAGACTAAACGCAACAGTATGCATGAGGAGGAAACCAGATTGCAGACTACTTGTAATCTTCTTCCTCTATTAAGTGACTACTTAATACCCACTGCATGAGGACACAATGTGGGCAAGGCAGACTTGCAGCTGCCGCCCATGTGCAGAGAGAGAGACAGCAACAAAGTGAGAGACACAAATAAAAATAAAAAAACACTGACCTGCCCAGTTGCTGTCGTCTGTCAGAGTAGAAAGGTCCAGTCGAGGGACATCATCGCACGGCTCTGTGCCACTAAGAGCCTCCAGGATCTTCATGGCAGGCGTCTAGCAGAGAAAAGAGCGAGGGATAAACACCAACTACAGCAGAGTGGGGGTAGTGCGCTTCTTAAGTTGAGCAATAGCCTGCTTGCGTCTGCCCTCGTCTACTTACAGGCTGGGAGGAGGCAGGGGGCGGCACTGCAGGACAAACCCCTGCCTGCTGATTGGCTGTCTGCCCTGCTCAAACCCCACCCATGTTGCTTGCAGGGTAGGTGTGGCCAATTTTATGTTCTTTTCTATCCCTCTACCCCTCCCTTTCTCTCTGAGCAGCTGTGTGTCCCATAGAGAGAGAGCACGCAAAGCACGCAGGCAGAAATGCCTTCCCAATCTTTTCACTTTATCATTGCCGGGACTCTTCCCCCCCACCGTTTCAGCGATGATCAAATCACGCAGGAGGGGTCGTGAAGGGTGCAGACAAATCATGCAACTCGGTCACTCGCACAAACACACACTTCCGCCACTGGGGCGTGGGATGGGGTCTATTTTTGGAGCAAAGGGGGACTTTTCAAAAGCGGGACTTTTTTTTTTTTAATGGGAAATTTCACATTTAATTCAGTGTCTTAATTGCCATTTTGTTCAATTTACCAACAACTTCTGAGTGAAAATTCTACACTAAAAAACTATTCAGTGTACATGCCCTGCATTACCGACAGCATGACAAACAGTCCCGTTTTCTGTTATTACGGCACACATGGCTTACTCATGCTAATGCAACTGGATTTGAAACGCACTTGTACCATTGCAGACGTGCTATTTTTGTCAATGTGATTTTCATTACGTGCCCATAATGGTCCATAATTGCAACACTCCTGATTATGTCTCAATCCAAACTTGGAATGAGGACTTTGTGCCGTTTAAAGTTGTGTACACGACTCTGTAAAACGACACAGCCAACACGCCAAAGGACGTGATGTTTATTACCACCAGAGGAGATAAGGAACAGAAAGGGAAACAGACTGTCCAGACATCCTGAATGTGAAAACTCTGGCACTTCAATGCAAGGAGACAAAAAGTAAACATTTAACCTGAAATGTACCTCATCGCACAAATACAACACTCATCAAAACTGATAATAAAATAAACAACATTCAAACTGTTCATTCATAACAAGAATGTGTTAACAGTATGAACGTAAACCTAATCTACGTGCTTTTGCTTAAACCGTGACGAAAACGACTTAAAGACCTGAGCGGTGGAAGTCAGTTGACTTAGATCAACGGGCTTTCGACAGATTTGGATGATTTCACATGATGTTTGTCCCAGAAAAATCTCTCCAATCAAGGGCAATCAACAGTAAACAATTCATCTGATAATGCTGTCATCACCTGTTCACGTCATGATTAAAGAGGTGACATCTATAATGAGATTATATGGCTGATGAGATTGGAGTTGTTATGGATATAAATATTTCAAATCTACACATCTCATCATATCCAGAGATGCCAAAACACTAGTAATCTGGTCTAAAAACTCAAACTGTGGCCTAAAAGCTATGAAGCAAAGGTGTTGTTTTTGAAAAGTTTGCGTTTAAAATAAGAGGTGAGTAAAATGAAATAAAATATTTTTTAAAAATGCCATGAATTATGAACATATTATTTGAAAATGCTCTGCATTAAAAAAAAAAGTAGTATGGAGATTTTTTGTTCATAATGCATGCATTTCAAACCTAGTGTAATCCTTAACTGAACTTACTGAAGATGAAAAAGTTAAAGGCGTCCTCAGTAATGTTGTTTATGTTGGTTCTCAGATACTCATGCCACTACATAAATGCTATATTCACAGTCAGTCCAGATTAATTCATTCCACAAGAGTCCAATAACGATTACAGAGAGTTACCGAGATTAAGTGAGTAGTATACGGCTGGTCATGTGATCTCAGTTACAGACCCCATAGGGCAAAGCTCTTGATGTGTCAACTTTTTTACTAAAAATATTATTAATATCTTTATGTACTGATTAAAACTTTTAATAAGGACAAAATTACAGAGTGCACATTAAAAGCAGTCATTAAATGTTAAACTAAGATAAAATTGTGAATTCACCATAAATTATTCATTACTGAATTGACATGCTCAATGTAGAAACCAAACAGTCAAAAGTTAGCTGTAATCACTGATAAAGATGCAGTAAAACTCTGCATATGAGTAAAGGATTGTGTCTTTCAACACGTTCAAAGAAAAAGGTCTCTAATCAGCTGCCAGAATCAACGAGATGGGAAACTCTTAAACCACAATGCATTGCGTACGTGTCACAGCTGGGTACAACATGTTCTAACTGTTAGAGCGCATGAAGGAGTAAGATCTCACGCAGTGACACTGATTCAACATGAATGTGACATCACAATGACAGCGAATAATGTTTGGGCTCAAAACCAATATTCCTTGTTAAAAAAATAATCAAAGTAGTCTTTAATTTTAAAAGGGAACATTATAAACATCTTTGAAGGACAAAGAGAAAGGAAACTGAATTGCTTGATTTCTATATTTAGTCTTATTATATAGTCTTATTTAGACTAGACTGTTTTACAGACTGAACCGTCGATACAGAAATATTTCAACACAGGATGTTTGTGACTATATCAACTCTTTCATTGACCCTCAAAGTATTTGAACGCTTGAATCACTCTTAAAAATGTATGAATGTCATTGCATCAGTTAAATAAACCAACCGAATGACGTTCATTTGAAAGAATAATAGCACAAGCACTACATTTTAATTTCAAGGAGTTTGTTAGATTTAATACACTTAAAAATAAAGGTTCTGAAAAGGAATGCCAGAGAAGAACCAGTCCGGGTTCCTGAGAGAACCTTTCAGTGAACAGTTGTTGAAAGAACCATTTTTTTTCTTAGTTTGAAGAATGGTAATCATCTCAAGGGTAACACTTTACAATAAACATTAGTTAAGTACATTAATTAGCATGAATCTTTGTTAATGTTCATTTCAACATTTACTAATACATTATTAAAATCTTGATTACATTAGTTAATGCACTGTGAACTAACATGAACAAACAGTAAATGACTGTATTTTTATTAACTAATGTTAACAAAGTAATTACAGTAACAAATGTATTGCTCATGATAGTTAAAGGGATATTTCACCTCTGGAAAGATGAATGTGTGTTTAAATTGGGTCATTTATGTAGCAGAAATGTGAAATTATTTTAGAAGTTGGTGCCTTCTAGACTGAGAAAAGCCAGAAAAAGTATTTTTGGCTCATGTGGATGAAAGACAACAACTCCCAGAATGCACTTGCTTCGCTGCCCTACGAGGCCACTCCCAAGCCACGCCTACCGGTTACAGAGGGCAGTATCGGAAGAAATTATACAACTAGGCTACTAGTTGACTGGAAACTGAAAAGACGCCGTTTTATCGTGAGATCCCCCTATGGGCGGGTTGAAGACATGCGGAACGAGCTCCTACTACTGGCTGTAGTCTCTCGCCTCTGGACAAAAAAGCCTCAGATGACCGAAATGACGATTTTTGCGTCACTGGAGGATTTTTTTCCAGACACACAATACAGAAATCTCTCGTCTTAGGGGGACATGAGGGAGGGAAGCACGGTCATTCGAAAATACTACCGGGTTTCTACTGATGCTAATCGGTGAAGTATCCCTTTAATACATTAACTAATGTTTAACTAATGAACCTTATTGTAAAGTGTCTCAATAGCCTTTTTCCACTATAAAGAACCTTTTGTGGAATGGAAAGATTCCATGGATGTTCTTCATAGAACCATAGGTGCCAAAAAAGAAGCTTTATTTTTAAGAGTGTTCAAATACTATGAGACCACTGTGTATCAGTATTTGGAGGACAACCAATGACGTGTAACATAATTGTCACAGCTTTATAAACCGATTGGTCTAAACATGCAGGAAGACAACTAAAGCCGAGGGTTTTGGTCAATTGGCACATTGATATTAAACGGAGCCAGAGCCCAGATGGCATGACAGCAGGGTAAAGGTAGGTGGTGGTTCAACAAATCCAGGATGTTCTCACAGTAACACCAACAGATACAATTGTTTTCGATGCAATTCAGATGCTTTACTAATCCCTTTATCCAAAGCTCTGATAATGTATATTCAGTGTTGACATGTACCAAACAGTCTTAACAGACGATCAAAAGACATTGTGAAAGCCATTGTGAAAGATTTGGTGTCCTTTCTGCAGGCGTCTTCTCACCTAAGAGAATAATCCACTCACTCAAGTATGTTGTTTATCTACATTTCTCTTTTAAAAAACGAGGCTGTGATTGCAGGTACTTGTCGCAATAAAAAAAAAAAGTGAACTGTGTAGGGTGCTAAAACGTAAAAAAAAAAAAAAAGGATATACAAAGCAGGAAAGAAAGAAATAGATAATGGCAGGAAATGTAATACAGGAAAAAAAAATAACTACACTCACCTGAATAAAATTTAACCCAGGTTCCTTTTGATGGATCCCCCTAAAAAATATATTTCATTAGTCATATTGTAACAGCATAACATTGCTATTTGCTAAAATGATAAATTAACTGTTAAATGTGTAAAGAGCAGACTGAAATGATCAGGGATATGTTTTAAAAAAATTGACTGTTTCATATGCTGGGATCCAGTGTGCAGAGCGGTAGGTGCTACACACAGTCAGAAACAGCACAAGATTTGACCTTCAGTGATTTTACTCATATTGAGTGTTTAGAAGTCCATCATTTATGACCACTAAATAAGCAACATTGCACTGTAAATGTGTGTTACATGGTAATGTTTTCAGGTTTCTGGTCTCAGAAACCCAAGGGGCTCAGTTATACAAGATTAGTTTTGATAGATGGGGTTTTGGGAACAGAAGATTTATCGTGATGTGACCCATTTAAATTAATTCTACTGCCCAACACACATAGAACTACACATAATTGATTTAGAGGTGTTTAAATTACCTGTTATCAGCTGAAGCCATGTTATATGAAGCATTTCTGCCGGAAGCCCCGGGTGGCTCTTGGCATTCCATTGGCTAGATTTAAAAGAAAACCAACGCATGTATCTTAATATGTTAAGAGTAAGACAACAAAGAAAACATAAACCAACATTAAATAAACAACAAAAAAATGATAAATAAATAATGTGACAGTAAGGTGTGCTAAAAGTGTGCTAATATCCGATGCTATTACTTAGGGTGCATATACGAGTCAAATTCAGGGTTGTCATGTTAAACAGTTGTAAAAGTGATATGCACTGGACAGTATCCACCAAGTGTAACTTGATTACTTAAAAAAAGGTTGAAAAGTACAATTAAAAAACAAACTTTGAATTTTCTGTTATAAGTCCTTCATATTTAACGCATTTGCTTTAATTCTAGGTTTACTATAAGTTCCGTTTTGATTTTTATGTGGTGTCAGACTTTTGTCTACATTACAAACCGAACATCTAATTATATTGGTTATCTGCCAATAAAATGCCCATATTGGTCAACCACAAGTTGACCAAGAGATGTTTTTGTATAAACATAATATAAACATAATACTAAAACATCTATAATAATGTCTAATGTACGTCACTGTGGTGTACCGACAAATGCTTTGAACACTGTGGTCTGATCTGCTGAGGTAAATACAAAATACAAAATCACACACCTAGCATAAACATGAGTCAGTGTCTTCGTCAAAACACTATTAAGACAAAAGCGAGCCCTGCAATTTACCTCTGATTTTCCACAGAGATACATTGTGTGTTGTCTGTCTCCCATGAACAAGAAGGATTTGAAGATAATTAGCTATTCCTGTCACTGTTTCGTACCACACTACACTTTAATGTGTAGTGGTTTTTATTTTTGGGACGTCATTTAAATGGATAGTTCACCCAAACATGACAATTCAAGAAAAATTCATGTCATTTCAGGACTCCAGACTGCATCCTTTTTTCCTTCCAGTGCGACTAAATTTTGTTAGAGGTCGCGTCCACCACGTTGCCCAACTGATAAGAGCTGCCATTTCTGTTGCTTCATGAGAAACGGCTCTCGTTTAAGCTGCGCAGCGCGGACCGTTTATCAGCTCAGAGCAATGATAGGCAGCGCAACGCGAGCTCAGAAAAGGTTTACTCACAAGCAGATCACGGGACACCATTACTACACATCCAGTGAGAAAGCATTTGAATTCACAGAGGGCACAGAATTCTCTGTTGTAAACCAGATCAGACAGCGCTGACGTGGAAACCAGGAGAAACATTGTACCATGAACAAACAAGTTATAGAAGGCTTTTCAGTCCACAAATTACCAATATTCAATCCTGACTGTAACCACGGTATTGTGGCAGAAATAGTTGAATTTTTTTTTTTTTATACATTATTCATCTCAGGGTTCGTACAACCTTTCGAGAGTGAAATTCAAGCACTTTTCAAGGGTTTTCAAGTGCTTCACACTTTTTCAAGCACTTCCAACCTCTAAATATTATCCAATTTTAGTGCTATTTTTAAAGTGATTTGTAAAACTAAAAAATTAAAGCTACACTGTGTAGGATTTTCTCCCATCTAGCGGTGAAATTGTTTATGACTACCAACTTAATATTACTTTCTAGCTCCTCCCATTCCAAGGGCGTTTTAACTCCGTATTATTTCAAATCTGCCGGCAGTCGCGAGTAATCTCCCCCTCGCATTTGTCACGGTGCCACTGAGTGTAAAAAACGCAAAAGGCGAAGCTTGAATTTCCAGGTATGTCCCTCTTTGGCTCCATTTTCAAGATGGAGGCGCAACATGGCTGCCGCCATTCGAGCGACTCGCGCGTATGTATTCTGAATGGCAGATTCTACGCTTACGAGAATACTTGATTAGTTGGTAGAAGTAATTACACATTAATGAGCACATATCATTTTGAAAGAACAAAGTGTTTTTTTGCTAAGAATCAACTTAAATTACACAGTGTAGCTTTAAAGGTATAGGAAAACTAACACTTTGTGGCAAACAAGCACTTTTATTTTAAAAAAGATATAAAATTACCACTATAACCAGTAGATGGCAGCAGAGGAGCATTTATTGGCTAATTAGCATTTTCATTCCCTAATATATGGAAAAAGTAGGAAGTCACAAGTTATCATGAAAAACTAAAAAAAATCTTCAAATTGTGACTGAATTACACAGAAAGCAAGTAAAGGAGTGCTCTTATAATCACTGAAGCTGCCAGTCTGTTCAAGATGATACTATAGAACAATAGTGCATTTACCAAAAGTAGATTTTTTTCCCTATCATTTTTTTTTTTTTTCATGTTACTGATGTAAGTAAAAGTTAATTTTATTATTATCGGCACACATTGACTTCCATAGTAGGAAAAAAAAAACTAATGAAGCCAATGGCTACTGTCAACTGTCTGGTTACCAACATTCTTCAAAGCATTGTCTTTTGTGTTCAACAGAAGAAAGAAACTCATACAGGTTTGGAACAGCTGATGACAACATTTTCATTTTTGGGTGAACTATCCCTTTAAGTGGTTGCACAGCTGTTGCCAATTGGTTGCTTACTGGCCCAAGTAAAAAAATAAATAAATAAAATATTTCATTGTCCGGCAAGTGAAAATTGTAAGTCTTATTGCATGAACACTGTGGGACAAGTTACACTCCTAAATTGAATACTTTTGGTTAGTGGTTTGTTGAAATCACTAACCCTAAGTAAGAGCAATTGTAATAGTGACGCTTGCCTTGCTTGCAGAAAGACATAGAGAAGGCCATGGAGATTAGACTAAAAATCAGACTTACAGTGGGGGAGTCCTGGTTGGCAGAGAGCTCAGTCAGTGTGGGACTGTGTTTGGGCTTCCTGTTTCTCTGAGCCTCGTGTGGCAGCAGCAGCAGACGCCTGTCACACTCCTCTGTGACCCTCACACCCAGGGACGGGATGTTCTCTTTATCACCCTCGACCCTGAGAAAGACACCGTTCACTTTCAGACACCACAGAATTATGAGAGATCAGACTAGGCCTTCCTGTGCTGGTCCTTTACTCAAGGGATCAAATCCTAAGACCACAACCGTAGCTGCGATTCCTCAACTACTTAAAGCAGACGTGACTGTTTATTTACATCTATGTAACAGCACAACTGTTGAGCCACTAATCTAATGTTTTCAGTGTCTCTGTAGATAGTTTTACTTAGAGTTCGTGTCAACAGGATTAGTTTGATCGCTCTGAGATCCAGGCGTCAACAACCCAAGCTGGAATGGAAATTAGCTTCATAAAAATTTGCATCTAACATGTTTTTGCTTGAATCACTGTGATCATATGGGATTAACTAAACACTTTTGTAAAGTTAAAATTAGCTATAGGACCGATTGGTTTGCTGATAATCTTAAAATAGCCAAGTATCTACTATCATCGGCTGCAGAAAGCTGAACATCCTTGTTAATGGATCAAGCACATTTGAATATTTTATTTTACAAATATTTTTACTTTTAATATTAAAATATTTTGAATACAATTAAGTGTTAAATGTAAGTTTTCTGTGCATCTTATGTGCATATCATTACATATAAATTATATATACCATATACATTACATATACAGACCCTTTCCAAAAAATTAGAATATCATGGAAAAATTTATTTATTTCCATAATTCCATTCAAAACGTTAAACTTTAATTTATTTAAAAAATTAATCAAAAATTAGTCACATGATCCTTCAGAAATCATTCCAATGGGCTGATTTCTTATTAATTATCAATGTTGAAAACAGTTGTGCTGCTAAATATTTTTGTGAAAAAACTGGGAGAATTAATTTTTTTCAGGATTCTTTGATGAATAAAAAGTTCAAAAGAACAGCAGAAATACTTAGTTACATTATAAATGTCTTTTCTGTCATTTTCCATTCATTTAATGCATCCTAGCTGAATATAAGTAAATTCTTTCAAAAAGTCTTACTGACCGCAAACTTTTGGACGGTAGTATAATATATTCTCAAATATATAACTTAATGTGTTTCTGTTAATTCGGTTTATTCAGTTGTGAATTTATATCAGTGATATAACCTAGATCGCAATCACACCAAACAACTTGCTAATTGTTGTGGAGTGGCTGTAAAGATTGAAATCACAGATGTGAATTGCAGCGAAACTACCAAGGTAAGTTGATTTAGCAGCTTTGATGAGTTGCAAAACATCTTGAGCAACTAAGAACCATGTAACGTTGTGACTGGATAACTGGTTGCTCACTGCACAGACAAGCTACCATGCAGCCGCACCAGAGTCAACAGAACCCAAGAAAAGCTGTATTTCAGGAGTAACCTGCTCCTACCTGAAGTTCTGCTCCTGTTCTCGTAGATGTCTCCTCCTCTCTCGGGCCGTTGTCACAGGAGATGAAAAGCAGGCAGTCGTATCCAAGCCCTCTGAACTCTGACCTGTGTGCATGCGTGTATTGAAGAGGTGCTGCTCGACCGCCGAGCGAATAGTCTTCTCCAGAAAACTGGGTAGAGAGAAAGAGAGAGAGAGAGAGAGAGAGAGAGAGAGAGAGAGAGGGATGTTAATGGTCAAACGATGATTGCTTTAATTACATGAACAATGGAACTCTTCTGTCTATCCAGAAGACTGACTAATCATTGATTCAAATAATTGAATTGTCATATTTTGGCATTGCATAATCACTTACTTTGTTAAGTCAGGTCTGCAGTGTCCAGGAGAGATTTGTGAGCTAAAGAGAAGAACATATTAAAGAAGGGACAAAATACTGAATTATTAAGCTTTAATAAAAGCCAATGGGGCCCAAAACAACATTGGATCCATTGACTTGAAAAAAAATATATATATATCAATGCAGTTTTCCAAATATTTCAATATAATTTGTATTCCACAGAAGGAAAGTCATACATTTTTGGAACGACTTGATGGTGAGTAAAAACGTTCTGTTTTGCATCAGTTTTAATCTTTATGATATTGTAGGTGGTTGAAAGGGTGTTACTATGGGGTTGCTAAGGCGTTCTGAATAGTTTTAGGGCATTGCTAGGGTGTTCTGGGTGGTGTACTGCTTAATATTTTTGTGCACATCATGCTACATATTTTCTACAGGATTTTTTCAGAAAAACTACAGCATTTATTTTAAATAGAATTTTTTTGCAACAATGAAAAAAACTTTACTTTCACTTCTGATCATTTTAATGGATCCTTGCCAAATAAAAGTAATTTATTTGTTTTCATTCTTACTGATCCAAACTTTTGAACGATAATATACATTATATATATATATATATATATATATATATATATATATATATATATATATATATATATATATATAGTTACTCTAGTCAACTCAATGCGTTTCCCAGTTAATCAGGTTTAAACAGTTGTAAACTGATATATGAGATACCAACAGTATCACACACAATCATAACAAAAGATTGTCATTTTTATCCTATTGTTTACTTTTTTTTTTTTTGTTAAGTAAGTCTCTTTGTGGGTTTTTGTTCTTTTGCTGTTGTAGTCTGTAAGAACCTTTGAAATAACTGAAATCCTTTGGCGAGTTGATATGGAATTGTAATGCGGTCAAGAATTGGAACTACTTTAGCCGCGTGTTTCCCTGAAAATAACTGCGCACCTTAGAACGTTCAGCATTGAATAGAACACTGCATTGTACACATTGTTTTGAAGCCAGGAAATCTCCTATTGGCTTACTAACCTCATCCGACCATCCAAATAAAAAAACAAAACAAATAGGATTTACCACAAAAACTAATCTAAATACTCTTACATTGGAAAGAAAGTTCCAGATAATGACTCCATGGTAAAAATAGCATCATTATCTTTTGGATCCGGAAATACTGCAGACACAACAGTTGTGTCTTTACCAGCAGCGCTCTCATGGTCAGAGCCAGTTAACCACTCCAGCTGACCACTCGCTATTTAAACACCATGAGTGAGTAAACTATTTTCTCACTATTGAACAGTAGCAAAAGGAATGAAATTAGATGCAAACGTAGATGCTATTCAAGACTGGCAAGAATATGGCAGTGAGAACAGATAAGCGTTGAGACAGAGGACTAAAGATGATTTGATGAGGTCTGTCGGTCTTGCATAACACACCAGTCATAGGGTGCACTCCAAGGGCGAGGACTGAGTAGAAGCTGGCACGAAAATTAGTCTGATACCCTAGTCATTTCTTCCATTCAGTCATCTCCCAAATCTAGTTAACAGCTGTGGGCAAAACAGTAGGGAGCCAAACTAACAATGCTAACCAAAAACAGGTCCAAAATTCAAGATGTGCATGTTACCTGAAAAACCAACAAATAAAAACATGGTATTTTAATGACATTTTACGTTTTAAAGGGATAGTTCACCCCAAAATGAATAATCTGTCATCATTTACTCACCCTCAAGTTGTCCCAAACCTGTATGAATGTCTTTGCTAAACGCACGGTTTCTGGTCACCATTGACTTACATAGTATTTTTTCTCCGTACTATGGAAGTCAATGGGGAAGTTAACTGTTTCGTCATCCATATTCTTCAAAATATCTTCTTTTATGTTAAGCAGAAGAACAAAATTCATAAAGGTTTGAAACAACTTTAAATGATGACAGAATTTTAGGGTGAACTATCCCTTTAAGAATCATAATGCAAGTATTATGTCATAAATATAAGCTTAATGTTGGAGTGTAGATATGGAAAGTGCCTTGCCATTTTGATTTTTAAAGGTTCTTTTCTTATTGTATTTTTGATCAAATAAATGCAGTCTTGATGAGCAGCTTTCAAAAACATTAAAAAAAATATTGCCAATCAACATAATTTTATATATCTCTCTCAATAGATATGACTTTTTATTGCAGTAGAAACCCCAATAACTGTAAAACAACAAAGCTAATACGACCTTTATTTGGCAAGCTAAAATGATTTAATCAATGACTGACATCTTTTCAAACACACCTCAACCATGTACACACCCGAACGAGAGGTTAAAGGTTACAGAAAACACTCTAGTATTTTACATTTACTTGCTTGCATTCCTTAAAAGCAAAGTGGTTGGCTCAACACTGTGTAAAAAAAAATCTATTAAGATTTCTCCTTTTGTGTCAAAGTCGTAAGCGTTGGTAATGATATGAGGATTATTTTCATTTTTGTGTGAACTATTCCTTAAGGCTCTCTGCTCATGTTCACAGCACCAGTGCCAGAGAGAGTGTGAGCGTCTGCAGCGCGAGGGCTGGGTTGGGTAAACTATGTGATGGGAAATGTGTGAAGGGTCAGTTGCTATGGTAAGAGAGGGAACCTGCGCTGATGCAATGAGTCAACACATGAAGGAACTGAGAAAACAACCACAGGAGAGGTTTGTTTTGACCTGTTCGCTCCCAGATTCATCCCGCTCAGACCGTACTCAACCGGAAACCATTAGCAGCTGTCCCTGACATGACGCTAAGAGGATTTCAGATGTTTCGTTTGTTCATGTTGTGTTATGTAAAAGATTTGTGACATTTACTTTACTACCACAATTCACCTAGCAGCTGAAGATTAATGTATAAAATAAACACAAAGTTGTTGAGGGCGTAAATTGAGACCTTGTGGTTTGTACAATAAAACAACTCATATGTAGATCATTTCCATTTTGAGAGATTATAAAAAAGTTCATTCACACCACCAAAATAACATGTTTTTCAGCAGCAGGGAGAACAGAAGGAAAGAAACTGAAGTGAGAGAAACTGTGACTGGTCCTACCTAATATAAAAAGGAGATATTGGTCTTTCATCTTCTTGGAAGCTGGAATGGAGAAGAAACAGGTCAGAATCACTGAACAGCACAATCTACACATATCTGGTATTTGCCAGAGTAAACAAAACCGTTTTTTTGGAGCACATGGTCTGAGTGTCTAAGAGTGCCTATTGTCTGGTGAACAAAGGACACGTAGTGCCGCAGTTCAGAGCTTTTGTTTGACTTGTCTCCAGTAATTACTACAGCTGGAAAGAACCGTATCCACTCCACATGCTGGAGTCCGGCCAACAAAACATGATGAGCTCAGGAGTGGATGTTCCACAGATTCAGATTTGTTGGGAAACAATATTGTTATGGAGATCAAAACAATCCACATCTCCAAGAAACCAGTGGTACTGCATTAGAATCAATAAACAATGGCTAATATAATCATGATGTAGTAGCTGAATGGCCCATAAAAAAAATAAAAATAAAACAACACTGAGGAACATCTGTGGAAATGGATTAAAAACAGTAAAACGCGTTAAATGTCACTATATCAGTCACTCCTACGGGTTGAATTTCATATATACATTTTTCAATTGTAGTCTTTTAAAAAAGGTATCTGAAATAATAAACTAAGTGCAATGTAGTGTTAAAATGTAAAAAATGTAGCTTTTCGATGCATATCGATACTGAAATATCTGAAACGCTCATTTTCCACAGAATAGATACACACACATAAAGATGCCTCTCAGCACTAAACGGAGTTATTTTTCGCTGCTTATTGCGCTTAAACAGTCAAATACACACAAAATAATGTCAAAATGCCGGCCTTTTCTTTAAAAAACGTCTCACCTTATTCAGTTTTGTTTCTCGAGTAAATTATCTTAAGTGTCTTGGATGTTTAAATATTTCATTGTAAATTAAAGGGGACTTATTATGCAAATGAACTTTGAGCCTTTTTATATATAAACTTTATATATGAACTTTTTATATATAAAATACCACTTTATTTACAAATTTACAATTTGTGTTGACGCGAGAGTAGACGTTGTTGCATGAATGCATGTCGCAGATTAATATTTTGAAAAATAAAGTGGTAAATTGTGTGGTTTTTTTGCGCAAACAAAGCGTCACTTTATAAAATTGAGGTTAAACTACTGGATCAACATGAGGGTGAGTAGTTGATGACAGAATTGTCATTTTTGGGTAAACTAACCATTTAAAGATACACACACAAAAAAGCGTGTTTTTGCTTCCACTCAAAAAGGGGGCATTTTGGGCATGGTATAATCAATGATCTGGGTGGTATTTTTGAGCTGAAACGTCAGACACACATTCTGGGGACACCTGAGACTTATATTACATCTTGTAAAAAAAAGGCACAAAATAGGTCCCCTATTAGACACGTCTTTTCAGAATAGCTGAAATCAAAATCAAATAATCCATAATATTCCTAAACAAACATGAAAGGGGCATGGGATTTGAATAACTTGACAATGATGTACATATTCAAATTATGTCGAAATTTGTGTAACTTTTTGTGGGCCCAAATTCTTGTTATAATCCATATAATTACTACGTTTGGATTGTGTTAAAAAACAGTACTAGAAAAGTTGGGATCATTGAAAGGTCCATTCATTGAACGAGTTGGCATGCAGTGTTCATGAGTACGTGCGACATTACCATGAATGCTGTTCTAAGTGTGTGTGTGTGTGTGTGTGTGTGTGTGTGTGTGTGTGTGTGTGTGTGTGTCTGTGTGTGTGTGTGTGTGTCAAAAGGGAAGTAAATAATCAGAGAGTTGGCCAAACTAAATCACAATACAAAGGATTTAGGTCCCGTTTACACAGGAATTTTTCTTTTTTTTTTAATAAAACCAAGCCAATTTGGCTCCAAACAGCTCATGAATCACATGATTACCAAAAAAAGTTCTGCAAAAAAGTGTGCATTTGTGTTTATCGTGGTGCTTCCCTTTTGTTGTAAAATGTGAAATGACCCTTGCCATCTCACCGTAAAGCCTACTAAGAATTAGGGTACCGCACGTACCTGAAAAGACATTTCGCAAGAATTTGAATAAAAGGGAAATATTTTTCCACTTCACTGGAACTCTTAAGGGGTGTTACAAAGTCTGACAAGGGTATTAAAATAATGACCGTCGTCATGAATTACAAAACGGAAATCCTGCTAAGCCACCACCTCCCTGAGTGAACAACAAGGCCCTTTTACTGAGCTTTTGTTCTGTGAGAAATGATGGAAAATTACTTGACTACATCAAGGACAATGTTAATGATCATTACTGACCACAGTAAAATCAATGCATTAATCTACAGATTCCTTATTGCACAAGAACCACAATAACTTTTTACTAAATGCAGTCTTGAGGTGTATATGCTGATAATTCTACAGGAGTCACTAAAGTATGCTGTTGTCTAATATTTGGCACAAAGGCGAGATTGCGGGATTGCTATTCCCTTCAAAGACCCACAGGAAGATGCAAGGTCCGCATATACGTACTGAAAGTGACAGCAAGCTGACAAGACAGCTGGATCAACTGAAAAACTGTCCTATTTTCTGAATTCCAGGGTTAATTATAGGAAGGCTGACTTATTGGATAAAATATTACAATAAAAAATTTCTATAAACGATTCAAATCTCATCATCGTTTCATGCTACAATTTACATCCGGTAGCTGCTGCCAAAATTGGACAATTTGCATTCACATAAAGTCAAGTTAAAGTCAGCATGAAACAGAAGTTAATATAGTATTTTATTCCCTATTGTGAAGTTTATCCAAGTGAAATGGCTTTATGAATAAGAAAAATGTGGGACGGGACTTGATTTTGTCCATGGGGAATTGATTGGATGGTTGTGGTTTGCTATTGGTGGATCTCATCTGAGTGACAGGAGGCCTCGCCCTCACGCCACTGAACACGTCATCAGAGAAGAGATGTCACTGCAAGAGGGGAAGTTGTTTTGATTAAAGATTACGAGGGGATGTGGATTAAAAAAAAATGATGATGTGAACGGATAAATCATTTAAAATAAATTGTCAATTTTGATTTCATGTGACTTTAATGTTGTTCCTAAATGGTAGAATAGAGCCTTGGGCTTGATAACATCAGCTGCAAAGTAAAGTTGTTTCAGAGGTGGAGCAAGTTATTATATTTTGTTGAAATATTATGAAGACCGTAACACCAATTGTATACTAGTTAGCCTGTCTGAGAAGACATTCACCCCAGGCAGTGTTACATAAGCGTGTCAGGTACAGAAACTCTCAAATCAATTGTACTTATTGATATACCCATGTACCTATTGTGGTGTTTGTAAAAAAAAATCTTTTTTTGGAAAGGACAATGGTGAAAGGGAAAAGGGGTGAGGTAATAAAATAAAAGATTTCACTGGGATTATTGTCTGGTTTGAATCTTTCTTTGGCATTTCTAAAGCCCTGTAGAAAAGATGAAGAATGAAACACAAAGCAGGTAATTAACCTGCATACACTGGTATAGTTTACCTTAATGACAAGATCATTACGTTTTTTTTTTCCATTAGTATGTACTGTTTTGCTGCACACATTAAATATATCAAAAGTGAAATTGTTAAAAAAATGTATTTTTTTCAGTCAAAAATCTTTGGGAAAAAATGTATCAAGGTTTCCACCAAAAAAATAAGCAGCACAACTGTTTTCAACATTGATAATAATCAGAAATGTAGCAAATCAGCCTATTAGAATGATATCTGGAGGATCATGTGACACTGAAGACTAAAAATGTCAGCTTTGAATCACAGGAATAAACGACAATTTATAATACGTATATACAAATAGAAACAGTTAATTCAAATGGTTAATATTTCACAAAATCACTCTTTTTACTGTATTTTTTGATCAAATAAACGCAGCCTTTGTGAGCATAAGAGGCTTCTTTCAAAAACAGGAAAACAAATTGTACTGACACCAAAGTTTTGAAAGTAAACTGACCTGTTGAAGGTCTCAGTGGACGTGACGGATCTTACGGTCTGAGAGGTCAGGTTCATGCCGTCAACGCTGAAGCTTATGCTCCGGTCTGGACTGTGCAGAGGAAACTGATCTCTAGTCCCCAAGCTTTTGTCTGGACGATGGGACAAAAGCCTGGACTCGGGATCACCAGAGGGGGCCGGTTGAGGAAAAGATCTAGGCATTTCCTCCGTCTTTATCTTCTTCACCTGAAGGATACAAATCAAAAGAAAGATGAAGATAGAGGAACAGAGGGTGACGCTGTGGTTTTGTTTGATTACTGAAGGAAACACCCTTTGACTGACATAAAGATAGTAATATAAAGCACAATGACAAGTAAAAGGCATTTATAAATAAGCTTAGCTCACACATCTTACCTTACTAAACGATAAAGGCTGTACATGCCGAAAACCGGTTGAATAAGTGTAAGAGGTAAAAAAACGGACCCGCACGAGAGCCATGTCAAATTCAGATCGATTCATTGTCACTTGATGCTGAACAGCTAATTGACCTTCAAAAGAATAATACCCATGTATTACTGGTAAACAGACCTTAAACTACGCTAAACCACTTGTATTAGCAGGACCGCAGAAAACAATGGCACCATCATTCTGGGACCGCAGCTGCAAAACTGTGTTTGGCCAGAAGAGATGGCCAGATTTTTGAATAACAAACCAATCTCTCACAGCGAAGCAGAAGATGACCAAATGAGCAAATGAGATCGTGCAACAAATTCACGTAACACAAAGACTACAATGGGATTAGATTGATCTTCAACACACTTAGTCCCGAAGGCACAGTAGGAAATGGCTTTGACTATGGTAAAGAGGACACTATCGATCGAGCCCACGCGGGACCCATTTAAGGCACAGTAACTGAGTGAGATCTGGACATCGATATGCTAATGTGTTGATGATGCAAACAGCCCCGGAAAATCATTGCTTTATTGAATTTTGCATTAAACGACTGACTGTTTATAGAAGGGTCAGGCACTAAGGTCACACAAAGGCATTGAGTTGTGGTGTGGTCTTTTAAGATAGTAGACGTAAATGAAAAGGTCACCCAATTACACCACCGTTCACAACTTCAACAGGTCAGCGTGCTTCGCATGGACATTAACTGCTGTGTGTGTGTGTGTGTGTGTGTGTGTGTGATTTTTTTATGTTTTTGAAAGAAGTCTCTTCTGCTCACCAAGTCTGCATTTATTTGATCAAAAATACAATAAAAAGCAATATTGTGAAATAATATTACAATTAAAATAATGTTCTTCTATTTTATTATATTTTCATCATGATCCGACCGTCAGAAACCTTATTTGCTGCTGAAGAAACATTTCTTATTATCAACATTTAGGTTTCTTTGAGGAGTAAAAAGTTCAACTGAACAGCATTTATTTTAAATATAAACTTGATGTAATATTATAAACGTCTTTACTGTCACTTTAGATCAATTTAATGTGTCCTTGCTGAATAAAAGGTTATATATATTTTTTTTTTTTCATATATGTTTTGTTGAAAAGGGTGATAATTTCTTTAAAAACTGACTTTTTGTGTTACACAGAAGACAGAAAGTCTTACAGTTTTTGAACGGAATAATGATTTTCATTATTTTCAGGGAACGATTTCTTTATGGTACACAAAATAAATGTTTCTCTGCTCCTTGCAGAGTCTTGCAGTGATTCTTACCTTCTTTTTTCTTGGCGTAGGTATAGGGTTGTCGGGACTTGACTCACTTTCTCTTGCCGGGCCTGTGTTGTCAGCTGAAGTGCATGGGGTGACCTAACGAAAAGACCTAGTGATCAGTCACCAATCTTTAATTTATAGTTCTCATAAAAAATAAATTCTATTAAACGGTAAACTAAACTGTAAAACTTGATTTTGAAAAAAAAATTCTCTGTCCTCCTGTCTCACTGGTAGAAAGTCTTCCAATAACAAACTAACTAGTTACATTTCAACTTATAGACTTGTGACTTACGACATTTGATGATAATCAATCACCTTGACTGAACAGTAAACAAAACAAACAAATTATGCAAACGTAAGATGGTAGCTACAACAGTGGGCTGTCAAATTAAAACTCTAATTTCCATTATTCATCGAATTTAAAATAAAAATCCATATTTGAATGCGAAAACGGTGCATTTGAATTTTAGGTGTGCGTCAGGCAGCCTTATCAGTGGCGCATGAGAAGCGATGATGAAATAAGAGTCGTTGTTGTGTCTGAATGGTTTTGTTAGCGTATCATTTGAACCCACTTGATGCGACGCTGCTGCGTTGTTCATTCAAAACACTGCAGAAATAGAGAAGCTCAATGCGGAGAAGATCTCGGGTTACGTCAAAAGCACAACCAAGCCGTTCACACAGAAAGCATTTTCTGCGCTGCTTTTCTGTTGTTTTCTATGTAAACATGCGCTAGACGGACATCTTTGACCGTTGAATTCACATCTCGCACAAGAGAGCCGCATGTTTAGAAAGCCATGTAATGTTAAAAGAAGTTAAACTTAAAAAAACATGTGTCGAGACGTGTGGTTTTTTTTTCATTCAACCGCATCTCATGTTTTTAAACGCAAAAAGTACTCTGTGATCGGCACTTTGTATTAAACTATGCTTAAATACATGATGCTTTTGTTCATCATTGTTTATGCAATTTATTAAATAATATTAGATTTATAAACGTTAGTTTAAAAGATATGCACTTTTTTTCCAGACAGTCATGTTATTTCATTGCTTTGAAACTTAATGCAGTGCATTCATATGTTTTGCCTAACCCTCAGAAGACAAGCCAAAAGCTTTTTTTCCCCTAACTGAAATTATGCCTTTTAAATTCAAATATTAGTAATATTTAGGTAAAAAATTTCAAATTTAGTTTTTCAGCCATTTTGACAGCCCTACATTATCTGTGCACTCAAATATGCTGTAAATTAGATTCTAGATACCCAAGGCCATCCCAATACAAAGTCCAAGTAGAGGACAAATAAAGTCTCTGTGACCTTTGACCCTTGTTTAGTGAAATTTAATGATAAACAAACCATTTCCTTCATGTTTCTGTGACTATGTGTCAGCTTCTGATCAGAACAAAAAAATCTAATCATAAAAAGTAATGACAAGTGCAATGAATATCTCCAAAACAAGGAAATGTTCACGTTTTTAGAGATAAGTTCTACTCAGACCAAGTCATAATGCTATAAAATAAGTCAATAAATAAAAGAAATATGCATCTCCTTCATCCACTTAGCACTTGGTAAACAAACTCGTAAAACTATCACTTGAAAATAATCAGTCAAGAAATATCCGGCGTATAAAGTTCTGTTTGTTTATGCTGGTTTTCCCAAAACAAAATGAGGTAATCCGAGCAAGCCAGTCCGTCTAGTGCTACGTGTTAAACTGGATGACTTCATTGACCCCTTATGTAAATGGAAACGTCTCCGCTGTAGGAAGTGGTCTTATTTTTCATGAAAGTCACATCATGTATTTTTTTCCATCAGCAATTCTGAGTCTGTTTACAACATCATTTTGCCGATTACACGGTTCTCCCACGGGCCTTATCTGGTCAAACTCGGTTTGATCAGCACCACATGTCTATGTAAACAGAGGACTTTCAATAGCTTTGGATTTCAAAGATAACACAAAAACACAGCATAAGCCGGAACGTGTTAAGACCTTCCTCGGCTGAGATATTTCAGGAAGGTGGAAGATGGCGAAATATTTCAGATTTACGAACGCAAAGACTCTTCCTGCCAGGAAGCCACAATGAGTATCTGAAGATCTTCTGGCTTACAGAAGAAAGTTTGATAATGAATACATGAAGGGCAAAGAAAATTCACTTAAGTAAATCCAACAAGCACTTAATTCTTCTGTGGAAGTAATTGTATATTATTTTATTGATGTGTAACTTGTGTATGGAGGTTGTAATTTACTACAGTTCTAGAAGTAGAAAGTTTTATATATCACATGAAGTAGCTTAACAATCAGATTTTGTGTAAAATTTTTAAATTAATAGCTAGCAAACTCAAATGAATCATACATTATATATAAATAAACAAGTGTATATTTGAAGTCTCTAAAACAGATATTGATACCTTAATAAAAAAAATTGCGCTGTACAATCGCGATTAATCGCATCCAAAATAAAAGTTTGTGTTTACATAATATGTGTGTGTACTGTGTAGAATTATTTTGTATATACTGTATAAATACACACATGCATGTATATATTTAAGAAATATTTTCATGTATACACCGTATATATATATATTTATACATAATTTATATTATATATAAATATAAATATTTTGTATATAAATAACACATTTTTCTTAAATATATGCATGCATGTGTGTGTATTTATATATACAAAATAATTCTACACAGTACACACACACACACACACACATATTATGTAAACACAAACTTTTATTTTGGATGCGATTAATCGTTGCCCAGCACAAAAAAAAAAAAAAAAAAAAAAAAAAAAAAAAAATATAATAATAATAATAATAATAATAATAATAATAATAATAATAATAATAATAATAATAATAATAATAATATATATATATATATATATATATATATATATATATATATATATATATATATATATATATATATATATATATATATAATGTATAGCTAATGACTCTTACCTTCTTTTTTCTTGGTGTCGGAATAGGGTTGTCTGAACTTGATTCCTTTTCTCTTGAAGAATCTGTTATTTCAACTGGAGTGCATTGAGTGACCTGACAAAAAGACAGCGATTTGTCAAATGATCTCAACATAGAGCAGGGGTGTCCAATCCTGCTCATGGAGGGCCACTGTCCCGCTCCTACCCCAGTTAAACACACCTGAACCAGCTAATCAAGGTGTTACCAGAAGCTTCCAGCCAGGTGTGTTGAGGTTGGAGCTAAACTCTGTCCGACAGTGGCCCTCCAGGAGATATATAATCTATTACATCTAAAGGGCTTTTCACACTTGAAAAAGTTAACCCTGGGTCATTTTGCTTCACGTTTCACACTGCTCATAATTTACCCGGGGTTGGCAATTAATCCTGGGTATTCATAAGCTGACGTTTCACACTGTACATTACTAAACCCTGGGTTAGCGTTCTTATTTGTGGTCTCAGGATCATTGATTGGATGGACGCAGCATGCAACATTTTTATGTAAAAGCTCTAGCATTGAGCATCCTCGTATTGCCGACTGTACTATCGAGTTAATCCTGAATGGACATTTCGGACTATAAAGGTAAGAATGAAACGATCTCTTTCGGTCAGCATTTGACATTTTTCACAGTGTGAAAAGTTAATAAAAACACAGGCATTTCAAAATCATTAAAACTGTATAAATACGAGGCAGTTTAAGAACTACATTGTCGCTCAAAAGTTTGGGGTCAGTAAGAATTATTTTTTTTTGTTGGAAGAAATTAATACTTTTATTCTGCAAGGATGCATTCAATTGATCAAAAGTGAAATTTGAATTATATTTCAAATAAATGTTTTTTTTTTTTTTTTACTTTCTATTCAAATAATCCTGAAAAAAATGTATCCTGGTTTCCAAAAAAAAATTAAGCAGCACAACTGTTTTCAAAATTGATAAGAAATGTTTAATGAGCAGCAAATCAGAATATTAGAATGATTTCTGAAGGATCATGTGAAAGACTGTGAAAATTCAGTTTTGATCGCAGGGATAAATTACATTTTAAAATATGATATAATTTATTTATTTTTTTGTAATAATAATAATAATTCACAAATTACACTTTTTACTGTATTTTTGATCAAATAAATGCAGCCTTGGTGAGCAAAAGAGATTTTTAAATGAAAGTGTACTAAAAGCCAGAGGGCAAGTCGTTTTGTTTTTACAAGTACCACCTCAATATAAGCTTTTTCAATATACAGAAACAATATTATTGTTTTCAAAACATCATGCCAGTCATTTAAGAGGGTCACGGTTCACACCGCGTCATAGAGAGAACGCACACAAACATGAGATCCAGCCCGTCTCCAGCAGACACACAAACACTACACAGTGCGTTTCTGAGCACGTACGCACGGCCGCAGTCATACGCAACTGACATAATTCAATTGAGAGGGAAATTAAATTCACAGAAAACAGAGCTCTCATTCTGTGTTCATATGAACTCAATTACAAGATGCCTGTTTTTGCAGTTTTATCAAGAGAGCAAATACACCACTGACTGAATGACTTTATATATTTATTGATTTAGGGTTTAAGATGTGAACTTGGCACAAGCTACTGTAGATCTATTCCTCATCTTTCATTCAATGTTGTTCCTCAGGGCATAAGCAAACATCCTGTAGTCCACAAAAACACCTTGTGTGTTATACTCAGGGGTGTAACTTTAACACCAATCGGAAAGACAAATACATGTAACGTCGGGGCCTTTAACGGGAATAAAGGTCACGAGAATTCGATCCAAAGTCAACATGATATGAATATCAAGAGTTTTAGTATCCCGGACGAGCCCCCGATTTTATGTCCCATCCCCTTCTATGGTAATCATCTTGATGTGCTGTTAAAGAAAAAGTAACCCAAATGACTGCATTACTGTGCTTAAAAAAATAGCCTTTGACTGACTTAAGATCTGCATCATTTGGATTACACTGAAAGCGGAGTCTTGTGATTGTACCTTTCACCTCAGGGTGAGTAGTGTTATTGGATTGCTGGTGTTTCTGAGTTGCTACGTCACTGGATTTTAACAGGGTTTGACACTATAAGTGCATATGACTATGGAAACATACCCACACTGACTCAGGTTGCATATACAGGCATACACTCTCTGCGAATACACACACACACTATCAGCCGTACCTTCATCTTCTTGACACGTGGAGTGTGTGCCTTCGGAGCAGGACTGTAAGGTGGCATGTCTGTGTTTTCGGTGTTTGTGTTGGCCTCCTGGGAACAAAACAATACACAGGGATTCACATGAGTCCACATGTACCCACTGACCACAGCGGTGCACATGACAGCCCTGCACTACTGAAGAAATTGCTTTCATGTGATAGTTGAAAATGAAGTGCAAATGCAGAAAAGCAAACATTGTTGATGGTGGCCTACGAGAGATAAGAGAGTGCGATGATGTCTTGAAGTTTTGGCGAGTCAGTTCAGCCGGCAACAAAGCAAGGTCAGGGAGACACACGTGCTGTGCATGTGACAACCAGGAGAAAGCAGGAGAGAGCGGCATGTTTAGGGGTGTGCGAGTGCGGCATTTGACATACTGAGCCATGTCTTAACAAAATTCAGATGTTAGTTTATCAACTGCCTAAATGAAGAGGGGAGAATGGGATGGGGAAATGTTGCAAGCCAAATTCAAACTTGTATCGCTTACTTGAGTATTATGACTTAATGTTTAGAAACAGTGTTGTTATTCTTAACTTAAACTAAAAATACAAAAAAAAAATGTTTAATTAAATCAATTTAATGTTAACAGAAATAAAATAGAATATAAAATAATTCAACTTATTATCAGTCATTACGAAGGCAAAATTTCTAACTTTCTAATGTAAGTACTACAATTACTAAAACTGAAATAAATTTATACTAAAACACAACAAAACGCAACATTTCTAACTTTTGTTTGAAGTTGAAGTACTACAAGTTCTAAAACTTAAACTGATATTAATTATACAGACAAAAAAAACAATAAAAATGACTAAAAAACAACAAATTTACTAAAACAACTAAAATTGAAATTCAAAAGGAAAATATAAAAAAATGAATTCAAAATATTAATAAATATTAAGACAGTATAGTTACAACAATAACACTGATTTCGACCCCAATTTTAGTTTGTTTGAATTTACTAATAATATTAAAGAGTATTCTGTTCCCTTGCACTGCACATTTATAATTATTACTCTTAAAAAAAATTCTAACACATTAGATGATTGCCAACCAAAGGCAAGTGAGGTGTCGGTTTACTGGGAGTTAATGCGTTATGTCAACACTCACTTTGACCATGAGGATGTTTGAAGGTTCCTCTTCAATCGGTCTTCTCTCCACCACAGACTCAAAGATGGCGCTGTACTTCTGGATCAGCTTGGCCATAATGCTATTACAGATATTCTGTTCCCGTATACCATCAAAACCAGGTGATACACTGCAGAATAAAAAGCACATACACAAACATGCTATGAAAACTACAGTGCATGTGCGAATAAATGCTGCCAAATTAAATGAACCAGGAACAACATTAGTAGATTTTTATAAGATTAAGAGTAGATTAAAATAAATAAATAAATAAATAAATAAATAAATAATAGTATTCCCCTCAGTGTGTGGAGTCACATTGAGATACTATCCCATGACAGGGAATCATAAATCAAGTAAATGCTGCTTCTGGCTGGGGTCGCCGAGTGCTCGACTGACAGCTGTATTTGTTAATAATTCCTGACAAAAAGAACATGTTGTACACGGGTACATGCAGGAGAGGTATGTGGCTATAACAGGCAACAGTTTTGTCACTTCCAACTCACTGAGCCATGGATACACACATCACATATCCACAAACGCTGAGGTGTCAGACACACATGCTGTGGTGACAGGGATTCCCTGAAACTGAGTGGCTGATATATTATTAGGGGTTGCGCTCATATTGCATTGGTTAGTCACTATACTGTAACAGGTACCATATAAAACCATATTTAATCAATTATTTCATTTAATTTCTTTAAAATCACATTACTTTATGTCCATCTTACTTAAGAAAAACTACATTGAAAATATTGAAGTGTTTGCTTGAAACTGAATATATAGTTTGAATATCTGTATGCTTTGCGTTGTAGAGGCAGATGGGAACTCAAATAATCTTGGGCTGTTATTTGTCAAGAGCAATTCACTTGTGAATAATCAGCCTAAATGTTTCTGTGGCTGAAAATAACAACCAAAGAATTTATGACCATAGAAAGTATGTAAGTGCTATTTGTGTTAGCGCTGACATTGAATAAAGAATTCCACCTGGACTTTGGCCCCCTCTGTTGGAATCGAAAGCCAGGATATAGCTAGACATAAGATATGCATAAAACGTGCTTTATTACGGATACAATGATAATTACATCAAGATTTTAGGTTAAAATTTATAGGAATGTTCCCATCACATTAGAGAAAAAATAATCTTGGTTTGGTAAATCACAATTATGGTATGTATGTATGGCATTATGGCATGAAGCGTTTAAATTATGTGAAGTATAATGTAAAGCAAGTCATAATTATGACATAAGTGAATTTTTTGTCATAATTTCAACTTATTATCATAAGAAAAAGATCATGCTTTGGTAAATCATAATTATGTTGCAAAAATGGGCTGCTATATTTCTTTATACATTTTTTTCTTTATACACACACACACACACACACACACACACTCATGCATATATATATATATATATATATATATATATATATATATATATATATATATATATATATATATATATATATATATATATATATATAATAAAAATATTAGTGCTGTCAATTGGTAAAAAAAAAACGTGTTTTGGAGAAAAACATTTATTTCATTTATTTTTTTAATGAAAGATCAAAAGGATAAACAATGCAGATTTATTTTTTACAGCCATTTTTGATCATATTTACCAGGGGTGCCATTAATTCTGACCACAACTGTATAAAAGTTTTTCATATATTTTTAGATTGCAATACTTTGGCATTAACCCTCTGGGGTCTGAGCTGTTTTCTGGGCCCTGGAGGTGTTCTGACATGCTCTGACATTTGTGCTTATTTCTGTTACTTGTGACATTTTCATGGCTAAAGTCTAATTACACTGTATTCAGCACAAACTCTGCTACAATAATATATCAGCAGCATGTGTGTAAAAGTTTGTTGTTTATAAAGATAATGACATTTATGCGTGGTTTGTGAGAATACAAAAAAAAATTCTCACTGAAATAAGGTCATGAAACCCATACAGATTATTTCTTCACAAGACTTTTGAAAATTGTATGACGTAGCCTAGAATATTTGCTCTAAAACTATGTGAAAGTCACCCTAACTGCTCATTCAGATAAGACAATATATTGATTTAAAATTTTTACGTGTTTTGTGTGAAAAAGCTTTATGGGAGCTCATTAATATGTAAGCTTTTCACACCTGAGAAAGACAAAGACCCTCCCCTAACGGCCCTATTAGGAGCTATCAGGCCCTATCATTCTGAGAAACCTTGCACAAAGAATGAGGAGATTTAAAAAAGAATGGCTTTTAGATTTTTTGGATTTATTTACAACACAACATAATCCAAAGATACACAACAAATGACAAAAAGCACTAATTGAAAACAATGATCCAAAGACAGAGACCTTTGTGCCATTCCTAAAAACATTGTACATACCTTTCATTTCCAAGGTGTTTGATTTTCACTTTACCATGTTCATGTACAGAGACTCATGTGAATGTTGAAGTCAGCAGGACTCAGTGGCATCTGGGCCCTGAAAGAAAAAAAAAAGTGAACATACTGATATCAAGAGAAAGGCCTGCACGATTTTGGGAATAAATTTTAGATTTTTCTGGTTAAAATTGCTTTTTAAAATTCACAGAATACACACACACACACATAAATGTTTCCAACAATATATAATATATAGAACACCAGGTTTGTTGTGCCGTGTAAGCATAGGCTATGCGCAGTGCTGCATAAAATAACAATAACCTATAGCAGCCTATAAATCTTCCAAAATATTTCAGTAACAACTAAGCTAGAGAAAAATATATTGATTATCATGTTACTTCAAATGTTTCCATTCGTTATGATGATATGAAATGAGATAATAGTAAAAACATGAAGCCGTTAGGTGCTTTTCAAACGCGATCACGATCCAAAATATGATACATTCAAACGCGATCGCGCTCAAATATAAAACATATCTATATACATATCTACATTGGAGCAGATATCCACAAACACAGTAACAGTAAACACGGGTCTAAATATTATAATATTCACCATATATCTAGCAACAGTTCAACTGCAATGTGAAATTTATGCAACAATAACAAACTAATATGTAAGAATTTCTTACCTTACATCTTTCTTGTCTTCAAATCGCGTTCTTCTTCTGAGGTAGCCTAAATCTAATGTAAGCTCACGGCGCGTCTTTCAAACTCGACGAAAAGCAGAGACTTGTGAAGTGTTTTGGTGTTTTGTTTTTGAGGTAATGAGCACATTCGCGTTCCATGTGGAGATTTGCATGTGAATATCTTTTGCGCGAGTGGGCGTGTTCAAATTAAAAATAATTAGGAAGCGTTTGAGAAGCTGAACATCTTGTTGGTTTTATACAAATTACTTAAACAGAGAATATTTGTTTTCAGTTTGAATCCGATCATTTAAAAGTACACACTTAAATGTTTATAAACGTATATGGCTCATAAATGTGTAACAAGTATTCGCTGAGTTTTGTTTCAGTTTATAGACGTGCTCAAGAAAAAAAAGTTCACCGCGACGGAGCACACCCTGTTTATTTTCTTTATTTTACAAAAGCACAGTGTTTTGATTTGATTGTAAGTGTACACATACAAAAGTAAAAATATCACAGATTTTTTTTTATATTTCTTTTTTCTGTATGACCATAAATGATGGAGTAATTTAAGTTTATAGTGCTACAATGTGAAGAAAATCCAGCAAAACGCGCCGGCGCGTTTGCCGACCTCAGAGGGTTAAATCTCCAAAATAATGTAGAAACAACATAAAGACTGTAGGCCTATATTTAAAATATTTGTTTAATGGCATCTTTTTTGTAAGCACTATGAATGAACGCCGGTATCAATGATCCTGATGTCTCTATTACATGGATTTCTTTCTCTCAATTTTAGCCATTAATTATAGCCATTCAACATCACGGTATAATTGAAAGCTATAATTTTTAACATAATAATAGGCCGAAACAAAATAACGACTTTTAATTTAAGTGAACTTGTCAGGGCTCAACACTAAGAGTTGTTTTTCTACTGGCCCAGTCAGACCGGTTTAGATTTTTACCTGCTCAGCTAAAATGCACAAAAAAAGTTGTTTTCGTAGTTTTTGACCCATGTAACCATGTAAAGAAAACTTTTCAGGTAGGACTAATGGGTAAATATAGAGATATTGAATAATTTCTTGAATCATTTCTGTGTCTGTGCAGTCTTCACTGCATAAATTATAAATTGAATATAGATGAATCCTTATTCAGTCAAGAGCAGTGAGTGATGTCTTTTTCTTTTGTTCTTTGATTATCCTTAATGACAGCGGGTTTATTAGGGCGCTGTCACTTTAAGTGCTAACTCTTTACATTCATTTATGACTTACAAGGTCTTATTCATGCTTACGAGGATACTCGCCAATAACGGGCTTTTCAACATAATTTTGTGTTTTTGTCCATTCACGCACGAAAGATAACTCAATGCGGCACTGACGCGCTGCTAGAAGCGGCTTTCTTTTCGTGTTTTGGGTGTTTGTTCACAACAGAGCCGCTTGACAGACAGCATGCCAGTTCTTTTCTGTGTCTAATCGTGCTTGAATAGTTTAATAGCACTTGAATGAATGTTAGTGTCATCATATAATGAAACATTAGCCAAAGGATGCCAGGAAAAAACGGATGCTATGCTAATTGCATGGAATATTTATATTGCATGCGTTAATTTCATTTTGACAGCCCTAATATATATATGTGAGCAAAATCATTCATCACAGCAGAGCATTTAAACTATGCACTGGTATGTGGGGTTGGTCAAGGTTTGTGTGAAGTGTAAGTGCTGATCACTCCACAATACAGCCAATGAGAAGCAAGACTGAGAACATGACACCCATATTACATAACATGCAGCTATTGACATTGGGCAGGCGAGACATAATTCACATAGCTTGCGGATACATGCACAAAGAGCTAAAATTATTCTGATTAATTCAGGGAAAAGCATTTACAGCTTTCAAAATGAACCTGTGCTACAAAACTAAATTGCAGTAAAAGTGAACTTAAATGTAAAGTTAAAAAATTGACTTGATCAGATGATATAATTGATGAAAGTGAAAAATATTTCACTGGTTTGCTTGTGTTGCACTGTGTGACTGTGACTTACTGGAAGACGTTGGGCCCAAACACTGTGGCCAGGTTGGTCGCGGTCATGCGGTTATGAGCGTGTTCCTGATCCACATGGGACAGGAAGTGACACAGGTAATGCAGAAGACTGAAGTGGATCTCTGGCAGCTGATGTAGGAGCTCACACAGGTCCTTACAGAAGTAATCCTCATCCGATTCTGACAGAACAACACAAATATAATGAAAATATTAATATAATTCAGAACTGATGTGTCCAGTAAAGTTCAAATCTGAATCTTTTGAGCATATATTGTAAATAATAATATTGCAAATGTAATACATGTTTTATTTTAGCTGATTTTCAAATAGAAACAGAACTCCGGAACAGTGGTTGGGAAAAAGCTGGAAAACAGGAAGTATTATTTGTGGTGCTTTTAAGGTGAATAGTAAATGTGGAAGTGAAAAAGCTGACTCAAAACTGCTCTGTAAGAAGTAGGGGAAGGGTGACAGGAAGAGAAAGGACCACGTCATGCTAAAGAAAACAGCTGGACAAAATTTCTGAAGTGTGACTGCTTCATAACCACTAAACAGAACCTCACTATGAGCTTAGGGGCACTATTTGAAGGAACAGCCATTTGTAGTGGTGTCCAAAACCATAGTGGGCGTTATCTTGTGCACTCATTCAATCCCACAATGCACCGCAATAACGAGAGTGATGATGGCGCCCGCAGATGAATCATTCATCCATCCATCTTCAAAAACCACTGGTCCAATGTGGGTACAGCGTAATATCATACAGGTATAAATAATTCCTTTTTTCTTGGTTATTAAAGTGTTTAATTAAAGTCTATACATGCTAGTTTCAATGACAGAGTTCAGGATGAATCTTTTAATTTTTCATTTACTGGAGCTGCCAGTTTGTTAAGTTTTTAATTATTAAACGTTAAGCAGAAACTATACAAAAGCAGCAGCCCTTCCGGCACTCAGTGTCCGAATTCACTCACTCGCTTTCATTCACTCCTTCAAGTGAAATGTATTAGAGGAGTAATGTAGGGAATAGTGAATGAGGGTATGGGGGTGATTTAGAAGAAGGGGCAAAAGGTAAGCTGCAATTCTTTTAGCAATAATTTTAGCAATAATTTAATATCTAATTTGCACAAATATCTCAAGATATTAAAAGCTGTTAAAATGTTAGATTTTGGGAGGTAAAATATAAACAAATTGAAAAAAAAATTGAATAAATGAATATTTGTAACAAATAATTTTTTTTTTTTTAATGTTCTCGGTCTGAAATCAAATCCAAGATTTCATGTGTGTAACTCTACTGTCTCTGCGTGAATACATAACATTTCCAAAACAAATATGTCTTTATTAATCCTCGTTTTCTGGCACCCAAAATGCACCATCTGCACAGGATATATAGTGTCTCACACACGTGTCACAAAAAGAGGAAGATTGGGACACCAACAGAGAGGGAGAGAGAAAAAACTGCAGCAAACAAGTCTGTCAAAAATACAGTTCACATAATTCCTTCAGGAATCTTTTTTTTTGCCATCTTTAATATAAAACTGAGGCGTTTACAGTTTCAGTGCACTGCTGATCTCTGACACAAAACCACATTAATTAAGCAAAGTCTCCTCTCTGTATGTCGTAGAGGTCGGTGAAGGATGAGACAGTTGCAAATTCAAAAAATTTTTTATGATTTTAATGGATCCACTGGATGTGAGCCAGTAAAACAATGCTGATTACTAAAGCTCTGTCTAATCTTTTACACCAGTCAGAAGCCAAAATCCCTCCTAGAGCTCTTCAAACAGTGTGAAAAGACAAAAAGCGAGATTTAGAGCACTTACCATTATACAGTTTAGATTAAACTTCTACTACAGAAGAAAACCTTAGACCGCTCTGCTCAGTCACGGGCCTGAAGATGACTCATGTGCTTAAGATAGAAGCATAACCTTCACCCAAATCATTTCAGTCGATAAACAGCTAACAGTTATGACTGGCGCTAATCCGTTGACCTACTTTGCTATTATGAATTAAATAAATGTTAAATATGTAAATAATACTGTATAACATATAAACATATCAAAAACTTACACATGTGATGAGGATGTACAATGGTGAGGAATGAATTATTTCCTAATGTGTGGGGTTTAATATGAGGCCCCGGCATAAACGGGACATGGTCAAATACTTTGATATGCATTTAAAAAATATGAAATGGGAGGGTAAATTATATTTTAATCCTTTTGCATTTACCCACTAAAGTAATGCGTTAGATTTACCGATTAAAGTAATGTATCCTCCCAACTCATGTTATTTCCACTTAGTGCTGTCAAATCGATTAATCGCGATTAATCACATCTAACATAAAAGTTGAATGTGTGTGTGTGTGTGTATATATATATATATATATATATATATATATATATATATATATATATATATATATATATATATATATATACAGAATAATATACAGTGTATATATTTACAAGCTTTTATGTTAGATGCGATTAATCGATTTGACAGCACTATTTCCAAGGTTTTGAGATGAAACACAAAAGTTCTGCGAGCGAAACCAAAATCATTGAAATATAATTTTCCTCCTATAGCCTATTTGTTTAAATAATAGATTGAATAAGCAACGCCGTTTCAGTTTTTCCTACGTTTAATTCATCGTGTTACCCATTTCTTTGAAATTGTTTGCCAGCCATTTTAGAGTGAAAGTTGTTTCTAGGCCGTGTTTTTTTTTTTTTTTTTTTTTTCTACAACCTATTGCACTATTACATACCACACCACCCATGAATGAAGACTACAGGTGACTCACCCTGGTGCAGTTGAATGAGAGGATTGTGGATGGAGGGATGGATGAGACCTTCAGGTAGATCCCTCAAAAACTGCTTCAGTAAACTGGCGACAGCAAAAGTGTCTGCTTCCCGATGAAGATCCACCTCTTCTCCAGCATCAAACCTCTGCCGCAGGTTATCGACTGTCCGAACGCTGCCGTTCACTCTGAACAGACCCTCCTGATGAAGACCTGACAGATTGTGGCATCATAAGAGAGACGCAAAGTTATGTTAAGGTAAAACTTACATTTTAGGGTTTCAACAGCAAGTAATAAACAAAAGTGTGCCACTCTTAGCTCAAATGCAGAGCTAATATTGATCAATACGGGAAGAGTTGGAGTTCAAGTAAAACACTTGATGAAATGTAGTCACAGTAACACACGATGTTTTCTCAAAGGCCCAGTGCAGTGATTAGTTGATCTGAAAGGGCACAGCACCACCATGTGGAGAACAAGCAACACAGCAGCTTCTAGGCTTCAGGTTTATAACCAGTTTGATTGTTTGTACAGTATGACACAAATATAATAGGAACGAATTTGAATCTTTTAGTAATGAAAATGTATTTTTGGTTAATGGATACATTTTTAATTCAAGCAATGGAGTGTTAATAAGAAGCGAGAAAATATTCAGATTAATTTGTCTGGCACTAGTTTAGGTGCCCTCTCAGTTACCCATTTGATTTTAATTGAATAACATGATACATTTTTTATCATACATATTTGAACAGTGTTATTAAATATAACAGTATTGTTCTCTATTTCAACCTTGCAGTTTTGTCATGTTTTTGATATGTCATAAATCATACTTGCATTTGCATCATATACATTTGTAAAAATGTGCACGTTAACTATTGTTTTCAAATAAATAATACAAAAGGCACTCTGAAATATCACGAAAATATCATTTATAATAATGTTATTCGTTTTCCAAAAGTGATTATGTAATAGGTTCAAAAAATTAGATGTTGTTACTTTGAATTTACATGTCATTGCTTTTTCATTTGGGTTGACCTTGATCCGGTACCCAATTACCTCATTGTCACAGCGGTCTTGTTGGCTAAAGGATTGGAGCTGTTCACTTAAGCAGTAAAAGCTGTGACTTTATGTTCTTAGACAACATGTGAAGTACTGGCAGGAAGAAAAAATAGACTCCTTGCCAGTTCACATTCACTGCAGCCAACATGGGCAAAAGTGCACTAATTATACCCACACACAGTATTCTTGGGGAAACAAAAATAGCACAAAAATAAAGGAACACGCCGACTTTTTGGGACTTTAGCTTTTTCACCGTATTCCCCATAGTTAGATAAGTCCATACATACTGTACCCTGGGAACTATATTTTTAGAAGGCGAAGCACTGCTACTTGGGCGGAGTGATTTGCTCGCAGCGCCTGAGAAGCCCCGTGGTGAGGAGCAGAGAGTTCGCTCAGAGCTGGAGTAAATCACTAGCAGTGATTTGTCTTCTGAGAATATAGTTCCCAGTATGTAACGGTTAGAAGATGGCTGTGTCTCATGTGACCTTGTTATTTGTACACGCTGTGACTATACAAATCACAACATGTAAATATTGGCGTTATTTTGTCACTTATTGGGAGGAGTAGCTATGCTAGCTGGAGCCATTTACCTCCAGTCTTTGTGCTAAGCTAGGCTAGTGGTGGGTGCGTCAGACAGTTACGGCACGCACAGAGATGAGAAGGGTATGGACTTATCTAACTCTGGGGGATACGGTGAATAAGCCAAAGTCCCAAAAAGTCAGCGTGTTCCTTTGTACACTAACTTTTGGCCCTCTAGCGGTTAAAGAAAATAAAACTGCATTTAGCAGTGGCTGTGCTTCGGCTCTGCGTGACTGTGCGGATGAAAATGACCCTTCACAATAGATAACGCTTTACAATGCCGTCTGTTAGAGCTACATATGGCAATTTATCTGTTCAATAAAATACCTGACTCACATGTTAAGTTATAATAACGCCTTCATCTCCGTGTTGCTTTTGCAACATTTCAAATCAGTTCTCGCCATCTCCGAAAAGCCCAGCAAATGTTGAATCTGGTTTTCTGTCGCGTTCGCTTTTTGCCAGCAGACTCTCTTCTGTTACATCTCAACCTTTCCAGGTGGTTGTGACAACTAACTAACCAACCGGAGCAATTTTTCTCTATTTACGGTGAGTAGGCCTATGAAGACCTGACAGATTGTGCGCAATTTCCCGCGAAAACCATCCCGTCGGGTCTA